>NC_136269.1:80509359-80516859 GCF_964187855.1 Myxine glutinosa
ATGCCATTTTCAAAACAGCAAAATTTTAAGGCCTCAATGATCCCTCAAATTTCTGACATGAACGTTATTTCGAATCTCCTTGCTATTACATCAGCATTATCGTGTTATTTTTTATTACCCAGCTTTTGCAAAACATTTCGGCTGTAGACGTATCGTGTGTAATATTGCATAATGAGATACAGTATTTTCTCAGCAAATGACAACGTTGTAGCAATGTGAAGGCATAATTCTGACTTGCTCGTTTTATGTCATGATTAGCGCTCTGTCACAGCTCGATGTTATTGTGGATACTTAGCATTAGGCAAAAAAAAAAAAAAATCACATGTAAGAAAAGAAAACCACATGGTGGTTGATTGGTCAATAATATTTTTGGGGAGTTGTGACTGGGAAGATTTTTTTAATGAAAGTGGGAATTTCTGAATTTTTTTGGTGATATTCTGCTTTGAATAAGGGGAATGGCTACCTCGACCAGCGAAGGTGGAAGGAGGTTATGTTTTCACCCCCTATTTGTCTGTCTGTCTGTAAGGACATCTCAAAATGGTATAGACGGATTCGGACAAAACTTGGTGGACAAGTCGTGTGTGCGACAAGGTAGAAACAACTTGATTTTGGTGAAGATCCGGATCCGATAATGTTTTAATAACTTTTATGATTCTTCACCATTGAGAGATGGAGCCAAAACTATATATGGCATGCAATGTCAAAAAGTTGTGTGCACATCGTACGAAACTTGGGGGACAGGTTGGGTGACAAGAACCAATTACTGTAGATTCAATTTGGTTCAGGTCCAGATCCAGATCCGGCCTATCAGTGGATGCAAAACCTAAACTGGTCAGCCAGGCGGAGGTATGCTTTCTGCCGAGTGCCTTTCTAGTTACCTCCGCCACGAAAGGTGGATGGAGGTCATGTTTTCACCCCTGTCTGTCTGTCCGTTTGTCTGTCTGTCCGTTTTGTGAACAAAATAACTCAAAAAGTTGTGGACGGATTTGGACGAAATTTGGCAGAGATGTAGCGTTTGTGACAAGGACGAAATGTTTAGATTTGGTGAAGATCCGGATCCGGCTACTAGATTTTATAGATTTTCTTCACCATGGGAGATTGGGCCAAATACGATACATAGCGGGATATCTCAAAAAGTTATGGATGGATTTGACGAAACTTGGTGGACCGGTTGTATGTGTGACGAGGAAGAATCTTTCATTTTGGTGAAGATCCGTATCCAGCTAGTTGTAGTTTTAAGTGTTTCTTCACCATTGAGTAATATGGCCAACCAGGCAGAGATATGCTCTCTACTGAGTGCCGTTCTAATTGATGATGTAATTGTTGTTTTCAAACTTAGGATTTAGCACATGCACCGTTATTACCCCACGCACACGAAGCAAACAGCGGGGTTAAGCAATTGGTTCACTTCTGTCTGTCTGTCCATCTGTCTACAAACGTCAGTTTATGATCGAGGAACAACTTATTTTAATGTAATGTCATATTTTGACACAAATCAGAACATGAATCAGAAAACGAACATGTAGTTTAACCATACTTTGGCTCTGAATTGGTCTCGATCGCTCATGCGCAGAGAGGAGTGAGATAATATTTTTACTCTGTTTGTCTGTCTGTCAAACAAAATTGAAAATCATTCCAAACAGGAAACTTACTGTTTTATGGATGTCATAAAGGACACAAACAACAAGCATGAATAGCTAATGTAATACCAGGCAAAAATGATGTAGTTCGAAGTAGTTGTACTCTCATATACAGTACTTGCTGGCATTCAAGTTATCCTTAGAATTACTATAGGTTATACGATTGCGATTTAGGTATACAGTGTGTAATGATTGCCAGTAACTGAAGTGATTACAGTTCTAATTACTGTAGTCTGCATAGAATTGCTCCTAATGCTGGAGTTTGGTTACAGTTCTAATTACAGTAGTCTGCAAAGAAATACTCTGGCAGAGATGCCATTTTTTCCTGCGTCAGTGTTAAATAAAGTGGTGTAAAAGACACTGTGTCAATGTGGTAAACTTCTGGAATTACATTTTGTACGAGCTTTAAATCATTATTTTTTTTCAATTGAATTATAAACTTGAACACTGTGGGGTAAGGTGTTCTATGAACTATAGCGTTATGTTTTGCCATATAATCATTTCGTATTTGGAATGTTTAAGTACAGTGTTGGAAATTTTAACTCAGGCTATCAGTAAAATATATATAAATAAGCATAGTAAAAACGGCACGTAGCGAGCACCTCACGATGGATCAGAAGCAGTCATCGTTGTTAGACATTAGCACGGGGTTGGTAGCTCGGCAGTGATTTGCTCAGGTTAATGGAACCATACCCGAACATGTTATGGCCTTGGAGCCATGGCCAGTTGTGTGATCGGTGATAATAATGAGGGGCAAGGGTACACAAAGCATAAAAATGACGACGACACCAGAGATCGAGGAAGCAGATAGAAGAGAGGAGACGCTGGTGAAGGGCGATATCTACTGGGGATCGCATTGCATCGTATCACATTGCGTCATGTTTGGGGCAGTGAGTGAGGGGGATCTGGTACTCCCTTCGAAATAAGATATTGTCAGGTCCGTGGCCGATGAAAACCAACCTTGGAAGAATAGCCAATCGGTCTTTACTCCGAGGCGATCAAGCCGAAAATTAGCGGTACTTTTTGGCAAGCGCGGGACGGGACCAAAATGCTTACCTGCACAGATGAAAGCCACATGGGTTTTATCCTCGGACCCAACACCATGCAAACAAGACACAACAAAGAAAATACACAGTAAGGATTGAATGAAGTAAATCAAAGAACCAAAAACAACGGTGAGGTAAAAACTAATATCCTAACTTGAGACGTCTCCACTCAGACACGAAAAGCGACAAGGGGCATGATGAAAGAAAATTTAAAAATCCCCTCTTTCTTCCGGCACTCAGATCTGGTCTCGACGAGCACTTTGGTGGGGTCGGTCGACGAGAGGACCACGAGTCGAAGCACCCAATCAATGGCGCCGATCAATCTCGCCAGCACACCGAGCTGTGTAGCAGGCAGCCAAACGTCTCGTGCTCAATCCTGGGCCAGCCAGCACAACACGGTCCCCAGCTCCCCTGAAGAACACAGATTCAAACAACACCACCTCCTTCAATGGCAATGGCTCCCCAAAGCTCCGAAATGTTCTCTTCTCAGGCGCACAGTAGACAAGCACCGCCTGCCAAAAAGCAAGCACAAGAGATCAAATCACAGACAAAATCACAGACTGGGCAAACAAGTGGAACATGTCTTTCAATCCTGACAAATCTCACACTCTTACGATGTCTCTCCGAAAAGACCGACTGGACAACCCTCCCATCCACTTTCTGAATAATCCTCTCCAAGAAGTTCTGTCACTCAAGCTTTTGGGTCTCACTATCTGCCATTATCTTTCCTGGGAAAACCACATTTCCAAGCTGGCCTCCAAAGCCAGTTGCCGACTGGGCATCCTCCGTCATGCGGTCCTTCTTTGGCACACCTGAGCTCCTCACCACATACAAGGCTTTCATCTGCAGCTCAATGGAGTACTGCTCTCCCCTCTGGGCTTGTGCTCCTGCCTCACACCCAGCTCGTCTTCACGCTGTTGAAACCAAAGCGTTCAGAATCATTGGAATCTCCCGCGATGAAGCTATCTCCGAGGGCCTTTCACTTACTCACCGCAGGCAGGTTGGTGGCCTTTCCGTCTTCTACCGACTCCTCTCCAGCCTTGCTCCCCCAGCTCTCTCTGGGCTCTGTCCCCCAAATATTCCTACAGGTTGCACAACATCTGCCTGCAACCCTCTTTTGGTTAAACTGCCAAAATCAAGACTCTCTGCTCACCTTCACTCCTTCATTCCTCTTTTATCCCACCTCTGGAACAAACTCCCTCACTCTCTTCAATCGCACTCCTCCCTCCAGGTCTTTAAAACAGCTGTTCACCACCATCTCTTATCTTCCCCCATCCAAAACCTTGATCTTTTCTACCCCCGCTAATTTCACCCCAGATACACTTTTTTGAAATACCAACTTCTTTCCTGTAAGTCCTTGGTGTCCTTGTGTTTTATACTTCTCCCCCCCCCCCCTCCCCCTTCCCACGCCTCCTCCCCCCAAGCCCTCTCCCTCCCACACATCTCCCGATGTCACTACTCTCAAATGTTGTGTTGATGTGCTTCCCCTTCTCTCCCCATCTTGTCCACCGCTCCCCTTTTTATATACTTTGTTTGTCTGTTTGATTTGTTTGTGTGATAAATGTTAGCTCTTTCAAGAGCCTCGATTCTGTATGAAAAAAAAAAAAAAAAAGAAAGACAAAAGTATTCACCAGCCACGAAGCCAGCACGAGAGAGACACAAATTTTTCCTCCTCCATTCTCGAAGTTTCTCGATGACATCCCCCTCACCAATCATGCACTTTGGGGCCCACCGATTCTCTTGACCGCCCACCGATTCTCCGCCTCTACGGGGTGGGGCTTAGTTGCCGATAACGTTCCTTTGAGGTGGGGTTTATTTGTCAATCGTAATGTTCGGATCCTGTCGGCAGTGGTGGGGTGGGGTTCAGCCCGACCGGGAATGCTTGTGTTTCTGTCGGCATTTGTGCCGGTAGTTGTGGTTTACTGGAGCGCTCGTTGTTATTGTTGTTGTTATAATTGTAAAGATGTGGGTTTTTATGGCTGGCTTATTATAATTGTAAAAACATGGGGAAAATCACAGGAGGCAATCACATTCTGGGGACATTACTCTTAAAACCTAGAGCTAATTAGAATGTCTTCACACCCCCCCCCCCCCCATCCCCCCAGGTGTGAAGAACACATGAACAACCTTAAGCTCACAGTTTTTCCACTTACACACATTGAGATGGGCTTCCTACTCGCAAGCGGTCCATGCTAATACTACACAATCCTATCTGTACTAGGGTATTTCATTACCCCCACAAACATAACAATATTCTTGAAGGCTCGGCATTTGTGAATACTACAGTGAATTCGAAAACATGGATTAGAAACCTGCAGTGTTTACAGAACCCCATGGCTTATCCCAA
Source organism: Myxine glutinosa (assembly GCF_964187855.1). Lineage (NCBI taxonomy): Eukaryota > Metazoa > Chordata > Myxini > Myxiniformes > Myxinidae > Myxine > Myxine glutinosa. The sequence goes on from NC_136269.1 coordinate 80,514,393, forward strand.
GTCGAGAAACGCTTCAAAGATAGAACCAATCCTAGATGGGTTGCCACTTCAACTTAGGAATTTGGAATCAGTTCAGGGTGGCAGCAAATAACTCACCTACTCTTCACAAAATACACGAGACCTTTGACATCCACCAACACAACCAATGCTGGCAGACAGGGGGGTCCTCCAGCTTCACGTCCTTCCTATGGATGGCTGTTACGCTCGTGATGGTTTATTGCTTAATTATTGCTCAATAATGAAGGTACGCTTAGTAGCGAGGAGAAGCTGTGACAGTTAAGGTGTATCATGTGGAATGGCGGGTCAGCTGTGGGACTAGAATAGCTCCTTTCATTTATTTTCTTACATTTTAACTTTTATTCTTTAAGACCTTCCTTATCGACTTTCTTCCCCCATTTGAGGCCTCGACATAACATCATGGGCAAGAACCTTGTGATCTGAGAGAAAATTAAAAGAGGAAGAGGAGGAAGCGGCAGAGGGAAAGGCAGTCTCCCTCGAGAGAAAAAGGCGGGAATGAACGTAGGACGTGTGGTCCGGTTTGCACGACAAGTAACTCTACCTGTGAGGGCTCTTTGAGGAGTTGAGTGATAACTGCGAGGATTGCTAGTGGGAGGCACCATCTGATGGGAAGGGGCTGGTGTGGAGGAGAGCCCCTCGGTGCACGTGGCGTCGTGTAGTAAAGAGGGAGGAGCAGAAGCGTTTTGCTCCTCGTCGAGTATCGTCTTGGCCAATCTGAGGCAACGTGCTGTTTCATGGCGTTGCAGGAATTGCTCTGGTCCATTGGTTCATGAAGCTTGAGGACACATCCAGGAAGAGAGAAGGGTGGTGATGCACCATCCTGGGGCCTGTAGCTGGGACGAGGCCGCTGGAATGTCATGTCCAACAGGCCTGAATTCCCGCCCCCCCTTGTTTTTCTTTTAGTTATTATTTTTCTTTATACCCTGGCAAATATTCCTTTTTTAGTTTGCTTCCTTATCCCACCCTCTTGGAATTAGATAGGATATCTGGTGAGGAATTTAATTATCTAGTTCACATTGTCTTGGCACCTGTCTGCCTTTATTTACTTACTTAGTCTTTACCGCCGCATGTCAGTGGGATTTTCCTCTGGTTTTTGTATTGCTTGGTTGTATACCCTGTATTTTGGTTAATCCTGAGTAAAGGATTGGCATACATTTGCATACTGTGTGTCGGTGAGCGGGGGCATACATTTGCGTAAGCATTCAGATTATAACTCTGCTCGGTCACACCTGACTGCTTAAATGGCGTGACCCGCACATGGGGAACGTATTGACCTCCGGAGTACATGAATTAGGACCTCCAAAGCAATCGGCTTTACCCCGAGCTCTCTACCTCGGAGCCAGATAGTAACATGGTGCACACATTGATGATTCACTCTGAATGCGAAAGACCATGGTGACAGTTTTTAGCTGAGTTGAGATTCAAACACAGGCTCAGACAGCCCAGAAGCGAGTATGCAATCCTCTCGGCAATCCTATCATACCTGATGGGCCATTATCTTTGGTTGAATACACAAGTGGGCACCCCTGCCCCAGAGTAGCCATGTCGGCCCACCGAGCATGGATGGCTGCTTTGTGTCCAGGGAGTCAAATAAACTGTCATTGTCAAGGATAGCACTTCAATCAATATAGTAATCACCAAGATGAACCACGAAGTGAGCGAAACATCTGATAAAGACACCACACAGTAATCGTCAATATTGTAATCACCGCTGAGAGAGATGAGGAAAGTTTGTGATTTGTCCAACCACCTATATGGACCATGTTTTGCTGGTGCAGATAAACCCAAGAATGGTCACACCCAATTGGGAAGTGCCAATACCAATGGACAAGTGAAGGGAAAATTGGTCACACACAATTGGTCAGTGCCACGACCAATCGATGAGAGAAGGGAAAAACGGGCACACCGGATTGGTCAGTGCCACGACCAATCGACGAGAGAAGGGAAAAACGGGCACACCGAATTGGTCAGTGCCATGACCAATCGACGAGAGACGGGAAAAACGGGCACACCAAATTGGTCAGAGCCACGACCAATCAACGAGAGAAGTGAAAAACGGGCACACCAAATTGGTCAGTGCCATGACTATAATCGATGAGAGAAGGGAAAACCGGGCACCCCAAATTGGTCAGAGCCACGACCAATCGACGAGAGAAGGGAAAAACGGGCACACCAAATTGGTCAGTGCCATGACTAATCGATGATAGAAGGGAAAACTGGGCACACCAAATTGGTCAGTGCCACGACCAATCGACGAGAGAAGGGAAAAACGAGCACACCAAATTGGTCAGAGCCACGACCAATCGATGAGAGAAGGGAAAAACGGGCACACCAAATTGGTCAGTGCCATGACTATAATCGATGAGAGAAGGGAAAACCGGGCTCACCAAATTGGTCAGTGCCATGACCAATCGACGAAAGAAGGGAAAACCGGGCACACCAAATTGGT
>NC_136269.1:80519359-80799359 GCF_964187855.1 Myxine glutinosa
CTCCACCACTCAGCGTGCAGTCCGCCTCTGAAGTCATCGGTCGTACCTTGCCAATCAGCGCGCTGCTTCCTCCTCAGCCTTCTTTCACCAATTAGTGCGTGCCTTCTTGCTCCACCCTGGCCAATCACGGCTCCTCGGGGTAAGTCTTTGGCCTTTGTGGTGATGTAGCTGGTTGCTGTCCCATCGGCAGTGCTCAGAACTGGCTTCCGGTTGGTTTTATTATTATTCTTTAATGTGCTTTAATTGCCATTCTCACTAGTGTCTATTGCTGTGCCATAAGGGACAAAGGATCAATCACATAGGGAACGACGAACAGGGAAGTAGTTAACATAATCCCTATAACTAGTTAACATACCCCATTCCTCGTAATGGGGACGGAGATACACCTTAATCCGACATCCGGGCTAAACAGGTCCTCTACTTATTACATGGTGGTGGTTCTTATCACGATCATCGGAGCACCTACCTATACAAATCTACCTGACTCTACATATCACTACCCCACCGACGTAACACTATGTAGTTAATTGTGAGGTTGGAACGCATGTCTGTTATATGTTCTCATGTAAATGCTTTGCATGCCCCGTCCATCAACGCCACTTGAGATGCGTTTCCTTTTCATTTGATTCACCGTGTTTGATTTACTGTGCAACTGTAATGTGGTCTAGAAGTATTGTTATCACAAAGCAATATCATTCCCTTACATTTTCACGGAGCCTTGAGTAACTTTTCTGAGCTTCTTGGGAATAAACAGCCAAAGGCTTCTGTATGAACACTACGCTTTGTTTGTTTCTGCGTACCACAGCCTGCGAGCCTACAATACGACCACCGTAAAAACCCTAATGGCAGAAAAGTGCTTGGTTGCCATTATACAATAATTATAGTAGTGTGGCGGACACAAAAGCCCACTGGCGTGGTGACATCATTCCGCGCACCAAGTGGGCGGTGGCCACGCCCGAGGGGTAGGCGTGGCCTCATGATATACACCGGGCATGCAGCCCGGAGCGTGCCAGTGTTACAGTGAGCTCCTGAAATAAAGACGCTTATAAGTTACCGCTTGTCCGCTTCCTCCTTGCTCGCAAGCAGCGCGCGTAACGCCGCGCTTTACTGGTGACCCCCTCGACGTTGGATCTGCCGGAGCGATCCTTCCACACGCGACGCCATTGCCATGGCCAACTTCATCAAACTTCCCGAATTTTGGGAGGCTCAGGCCGAAGTCTGGTTCGTCCAGGCCGAAGCCCAATTTCAGCTTCGGCGCCTCACCGGCGATGACACACGCTATTGCCACGTCGTCGCCTCCCTCGGGCCCGGCACGGCCGCTCGAGTTGTGTCCGTCCTTCGCCACCCACCGGACGGCCACAAGTACGAGGCACTCAAGCGGCTACTCCTAGCCACGTTCGGCCTCACGGACGACGCACGGGCCGACCGCCTCCTGGATCTCCCCGAGCTCGGTGACACGCGCCCGTCGGTCCGAATGGACCATATGCTGTCACTGTTGGGCGACGAAGCCCCCGGTTCTCTATTCCGGGCGCTTTTCCGTCGCCAACTTCCAGCGCAGGTTCGCCTCGCGTTGGCCGGGACCGGGCTAACGGAACCCCGAGCATTGGCGGCCGAGGCGGACAGGTACTTCGCCGCTTCGGACACGCGGGCGAGAGCCGGCGTGGCCGTCACGGCCCTCGTGGCTGATGCTGCTAATGCTGCTGATGCTGCTAATGCTGCTGATGCTGCTGATCCACAGCATCAGCTTATACAGCATACGCAGCATGTTGATACGCACCTCGTGACCGCCGCCACGCCCCGCCCACCGCCGCGGCGAAAACCGCCACCGCGGGGAAACCCGCCAACTCCACCGGCCTGGCGGAGCCAGCCGCGCTCCTCCAGCTCCACCACCTGCTGCTGGTTCCACGCCAAGTTCGGCCATGAAGCTCGGCAGTGTCATCCGCCATGCTCCTTCAACAGGTCGGGAAACGCCCAGGCCGGCGCTCAATAGTGGCGATGAGCGCCGGCTGTTCGAGCAGCCTGCTGTTCATAACGGACACCTTCTCCGGGCGCCGTTACCTGTGCGACACGGGAGCGCAGGTGAGTGTCGTTCCCACCGGCACGTCAGACAAGCACACCGCGGGTGGGGGCCCCGCGCTGCTTGCCGCGAACAGGACGCCCATCCGTACGTACGGAAAACGCTGCCTCTCTCTGCGGTTCGGAGGGCAGGTTTTCCGATGGACGTTCGTCACCGCCGACGTGCCGATGGCACTGCTTGGCACGGACTTCCTGTGCGCTAATGGGCTCCTGGTCGACGTCAAGCGCAGACGTCTTGTCCAGGCCGAGACGTTCAGCTCGCTCGCTTGTGCGTTGCCCAGCTCGGCGAGCAGCTCAACGAGCGGCTTGCCAAGCGGCTTGCCGAACGGTTCGGTTCCGGCCACGTTGGTCTGTACGCTTCCGGCAGCGGACGCATTCACCCGCCTCCTCGCCGGCTTCCCGGCCCTCACGCGGCCCACCTTCTCGGCGGGGGCCGTCAAGCATGGGGTGGCCCATCACATCCCCACCGTCGGGCCACCGGTCTACGCCCGGGCACGCCGCCTCGAGCCGACGAAGCTGGCGGTGGCAAAAGCGGGTTTCGCTACCGTGGAGCGACTCGGCATCGTTCGGCGCTCAGAGAGCGCTTGGGCGTCGCCGCTGCACATCGTGCCGAAGCCCGGCGGGGGATGGCGACCGTGCGGGGACTATCGCCGTCTCAATGACGCCACGACTCCTGACCGCTACCCTGTCCCCCACATTCAGGACCTTTCCGCCCGTTTGGCGGGCATGTCCTTCTTCTCAAAGGTGGACCTCATACGCGGCTACCATCAGGTCCCCGTCAGGCCGGAGGACGTCCCGAAGACGGCGGTCATCACGCCATTCGGATTCTTCGAGTTCCTGCGCATGCCCTTCGGTCTGAAGAATGCGGCTCAGGCGTTCCAGCGACTGATGGACAGCGTCCTGCGTGACTTGGATTTTGTCTACGTCTACCTGGACGATATCCTCGTCGCCAGCGCGTCCCGCGAAGAGCACCTACGCCACCTCCGCACGCTCTTCGAACGCCTGGGCCAGCATGGCCTGATTGTGAACCCCGCAAAGTGCCGGTTCGGCGCCGCCATAATCGATTTTCTGGGGCACCGTGTCACTAGGCACGGAGCCGTCCCCCTGCCGGCCAAGGTGGAGGCGGTGAAGGGGTTTCCGCACCCCCGCACGATCAGAGGGCTGCAGGAGTTCCTGGGCATGGTGAACTTTTACCATCGGTTCCTGCCCCGTATCGCCCAGCTCCTGCGCCCCCTGCACGAAGCTCTCCGAGGTAAGCCGGGCAAAGGCGACGTTACCTGGACCGAGCAGATGGACACGGCGTTCACGGGCGCGAAGCTCGCCTTGGCTAACGCCACCATGCTCGTGCACCCGGCGCCCGATGCACCGATCGCCCTCACCACCGATGCCTCGGACTACGCGGTGGGCGCAGTGCATGAGCAATGGGTGCGTGGAGCTTGGCAACCGCTGGCGTTCTTTAGCCGGCAGCTTCGCCCGCCCGAACGCCGTTACAGTACCTTCGACCGCGAGTTGCTCGGGCTTCACTTGGCGGTCAGGCACTTCCGCCATCTGCTCGAGGGCCGTGCGTTCACTGCCTTCGTCGACCACAAGCCGCTGATCTTCGCGATGGGCAAGGTCACCGAGCCGTGGTCGGCCCGGCAGCAGCGTCACCTCTCGGCCGTGTCCGAGTACACGACGGACATCCAGCACGTCGCGGGGAAGGACAACCCGGTGGCGGATTGCCTTTCCCAGGCCATCGCCCACGCAGTCCACCTCGGCATCGACTATGCCCGGATGGCAGCGGACCAGGCTGCTGACCCCGACGTCCAGGCCTTGCGGACCGCCGTCATGGGCCTCCGCGTCACCGAGGTGCCATTCGACGGCGCGGGCGCGGCCCTCTTGTGCGACGTCTCCCTCGGGCGTCCTCGCCCCATCGTGCCCGCGGGCTGGCAGCGCCAGGTGTTTGACGCCATCCACGGCCTGTCCCACCCGGGCGCGAGGGCCTCCCAAAGGCTGATCGCCGACAAGTTCTTCTGGCATGGCCTCTGGAAGGCCGTCCGCGGCTGGGTCAGGATGTGCCTCGCGTGCCAGCGCGCCAAGGTGCATCGGCACACCCAGGCCCCGTTGGCCCCGTTCACGGTGCCAGAACGCCGGTTTGACCACGTCCACGTGGACCTGGTGGGACCTCTGCCCCCCTCGCGGGGTTTCACCTACGTCCTCACCATGGTGGACCGCACCACCCGGTGGCCGGAGGCCGTGCCCTTGGCATCGACAACGGCGGCCGACGTCGCGCAGGCTTTCATCGCCACCTGGGTCGCCCGGTTCGGCGCCCCCTCAGACATCTCGTCCGACCGCGGGCCCCAGTTCACCTCGGAGCTCTGGGGGGCGGTCGCGCAGGGGCTCGGGGTCCGGCTGCACCGAACCACGGCCTACCACCCCCAGGCTAACGGCCTGTGTGAGCGATTTCACCGCTCATTGAAGGCCGCGCTCCGGGCCACCCTCCGCGACGGCGGCTGGGTCGACAGGCTCCCCTGGGTCCTGCTGGGCCTCCGGACGGCACCCAAGGAGGACCTGCGCGCATCCGCGGCGGAGTTGGTCTTCGGGCAACCGCTGCGGGTGCCGGGTGAGTTCCTCCCCGACTCCACGGCACCATGGTCCGCGGCACAGCAGCGCTCCGCTCTGCAAGAGACCGCCCAGAGGTTCGCCCCGGTGCCAACGGCATGCCACGGGCACCCACCGACGCACGTCGCCCCGGAGCTTCGCACGGCGGAGTACGTCTTCGTCCGCCACGATGCCCACCGGACACCACTGCGGCCCCCGTACGACGGGCCTTTCCACGTGCTGGAGACCGGGGCGAAGCACTTCACCCTGGACATCGGCGGTACTCCTGACCGCGTTTCGGTGGACCGCCTCAAGCCGGCCCACCTCGACGTGGACCATCCACCGCCAGTGGCCCGACCCCCATGTCGGGGCCGCCCCCCTGCGGGCGGACCCCCGGCACCGCCCAGCCCCGCCGCCACGCCGCCCCCCGGTCCTGCACCCATCCCAGGGGCAGCCAGGGGCATCCCACCTGGCATCCCTGCACCCCGGACGCCGCCGATCGCCAGGGGGCGCTTCGGCCGGGTCATTCGTCTGCCCCGCAAACTGGCCCTCCAGGTGCGCGGGAATTCTGGGGGGGCGCGTGTGGCGGACACAAAAGCCCACTGGCGTGGTGACATCATTCCGTGCACCAAGTGGGCGGTGGCCACGCCCGAGGGGTAGGCGTGGCCTCATGATATACACCGGGCGCGCAGCCCGGAGCGCGCCAGTGTTACAGTGAGCTCCTGAAATAAAGACGCTTATAAGTTACCGCTTGTCCGCTTGTCCGCTTCCTCCTTGCTCGCAAGCAGCGCGCGTAACGCCGCGCTTTAGTAGAGTAGATAGAAGATAGATAGATATTGGTACCAGTGGAGGCATTTCTGCCGACAATTTACATTGCCGTCTTGCAGACAAGTGCCATATTTTCTGTACCAAGGTATAGAATGTTGCATATACCCATAACAACTTTTTTTATACCAAGTCGAGGCTCGTGTAAGAGCTAACACATATAACATACTGTATAATAAAGGGAGTGGGAAACAAGAGGGGGAGAGAGAGGGAAGCACAACAGTAGGGAACAGGGGTATCAGGAGATCTGTGGAAGGGAGAGGGAATAATAAAGATGGACATTGCAATGACTTTCAGGAAAGAAAACGGAATTTGAAGAGGTGGATTTGGGGTGGATTAACGGGGGTAGCAAAGATCAAGGTTTTGGATGGGGGAAGATAAGAGATGGCGGTGAACAGCTGTTTTAAATACCTGTAGGGAGAAGTGGGATTGAAGGGAGTGAGGGAGTTTGTTCCAGAGGCGGGAAAAAAAGGAATGAAAGAGTGAAGGTGAGCAGGGAGTCTTGATTTTGGCAGTTTCACCATAAGAGGGTTGCTGGCAGATCTTGTGCGACCTGCAGGAATCTATTGCCAAAAGTAGAATTTTCATGATGTTTGAACATTCAAACTTCGGGTGTAGCAACAGACAGTGCACAGAGCCCAGGGCAGTAACTATGAAGCCTCGAAAGTTTTTTTTTTTTGACATCAAATCAGACCATGACCAATACGGAAAAGAGTGTAGATTAGCTCGGCTTCAAATATCACTCGCCTACATTCCATAGCCAACCTTTGGACATCTTATGCGACTACAATGCTCCCGAAGGTAATTGCACGCACACCTGTCCCCATCGTTGCTTGCCATCACACAATAATGCTTAATAATACATTTCCAGTATAATCAAAGTGCATTGGAAAAGTCTCCCAGCTTCTCTGTACGAGCTCGTTGAACCTTGGAGCAAAACGAACACCTTTTGACCCTTCACATCAGTTTCCTTGAGCAGAATGCCATCGAGATTGTTTTCATGTAACAACACACTCCGTCTCCCAGGTTTATTCGCTGTACAAGGGTGGACGGGAACAGTTACTGCACAAGGGCAAATTTCCTTCCCAGATCACAAGAAGCCATCCCTTGGCAGAACCCATCCCGGCAACCGGAGCTCGACGACCGTGGCCCGAGCACATTTGTGCCTTTTGTAGACGTTCATTCATCTCCGGAGTGGGGGAATCAGACGGCTCCCATTGCAACGCGCAGCCTTGCACTCGAGACGAGCGAACGGAACCGTCGCGGAACGCTCTTGTACTCGAAACCACATCTGCGAGCAAAGGCTCTGCTTTTTTATCACGGCCTGATTCGGCCTCGCCCGTTGAAATAGTAACCCGTGATGATTTATAAGCTTCCGATCAAGTCTCTCGTGGACTGCGAAAAAAACCCCAAAAACTACGACGTCCCTTTATGGCCTTAAATTCCAGCCTCACTCATGTTGTATAGTGCATGTCGTCGGCCCAGTTACTTTATATACACCTAAACAAGTTACTGAACCTGGAGCTGCCCTTTGAAACTTATGAATTATTTTTCATGTTTTGCAATAAAAACTCGCAAGACGTTTCATTCTATGTCACTTATGGATGTTCACGGTGGGATTGCCATCTTTCAATTTAGTACAAACAGGATGGGTGGTTCGTGTGCAGCCACCCGGCTGCTGGTTGCATCATTTTTCTGTGGGTGCGTCTGCCGCTGATGCAATGCCTCTCTATAACCAGTTATCTGGTACTCATTTAGCCGACCTCGGAAGGATGAACAGGCTGAGTCAACCCCACCTTGCGATAATTCAACGGGATTCAAACTCAGGACCTTATGATCCCAAGCCCGCCGCCCTAACCTAAACACATAAAATGCCCTTTCTGTTTCCTCTCATGTCGGACATACCATATAAATTAATTTAAAATGGATTAAATTTAGACTTTTTTTGGTCATTAATATCTATACATAATACCCCATAATGTCAAATTGGAATTGTTTTTTTATAGAATTTTTTTTACAAAATAGTTAAAAAAGAAAACACCAAACGTCTTGAGTGAATTGGTATTCAACCCCTTTGCTATGACACTCCAAATTGAGTTCAGGTGCATCCAATTTCCTTTGATCATCCTTGAAGTGTCTCTACAACTGATTGGAGTCCACCTCTGGCTAATTCAATTGATTAGACATGATTTAGAAAGAAACACACCTTTCTATATAAGGTCCCACAGTGCATGTCAATGCAGAAACTCTACCATGAAGTCCAAGGAACTGTCTGTCCTTAGAACTCCAAGATAGAATTGTGAGGAGGCATAGATCTGGCGAAGGGTATAAAACAATTTATCTTGTTGAAAGTTCCCAAGAGCACAGTGAGCTCTATAATTAGGAAATGGAAAGAGTATGGAACTACCCAGACTCTTCCTAGAGCTGGCCGTCTGACAAAAATGAGCAACCAGGCAAGAAGGACCTTGGTCAGGCAGGTGACTAAGTACCCAATGACCACTGACAGAACTACAGAGTGCCTTGGCTGAGATGAGAGAACCTGCTGGAAGGACAACAGTCTCTGCAGCCCTTCACAAATCTAGGCTTTATGGGAGAGTGGTCAGACGAAAGTCACTCCTGAGAAAAAGTCACATGACAGCATGCCTGTAGTTTGCAAAAAGGCATGTGAAAGACCCTGAGCATGAGAGAAAAGATTCTGTGATCTGATGAGATGAAAATGGAATTCTTTGGCTTAAATGCAAAGCCCTATGTCTGACGGAAACCAAGCTCATCACCCATTTAACACCATCCCTATCGTGAAGCATGGTGGTGGAGAAACATGCTATGAGGATGCTTTTCAGCGGCAGGGACTGGGAGACATGTAAGGAAAGAAAGAACAACGATTGGAGCAAATACAGGCAAATTCTTGAGGAGAACCTTCTTCAGAGTGCAAAAGACCTTACTTAGACTGTAGTGAGTATATATGTTCCAACAGTACAATAATGACCCAGTGAACAGCCAAAGCAACACTGGAATGGCTTCAGAACAAGAACGTGAAAGTCCTTGAGTGGTCCAGCCAAAGCCCACACATGAATGATTGAATCCCATTGAGAATCTGTGGAAAGACTTGAAGATTGCTGTTAAATGATGCTCCCCATCCAATTTGACAGAGCTTGAGCAAATCTTTAAGGAAGAATGGGAGAAGCTCCCCAAATCCAAATGTGCAAAGCTGATACAGACATGCCCAAGAAGACTCATAGCTGTATTCACTGCCAAAGGCACTTCGCCAAAGTATTGATTCAGGGGGTGAATACTTATGTATTGTTGCGGATCTGCCGCCGGCCTTCTCCCCTTACCAAGGGGGGATTAGTCCCCTTGTCTTTAACTGGCTTGGCGGGACCCGGGACCTATGACGTCCCTCCCGGACAGCACGAAATAGGGTATTAGGACTAAAATTCGCTATTACCTAATTACTCGCGCTGCCCTGAAACGAGGAAATAAGCCCCGCACAAACCACGTGTGTTGAGATGCCGAGCGGTGAATACACGCGATCCGTGCCGTTTAGATGGTGAGCCCGGTTCTAGCGGTCTTATTCGTGCCACGCTTAGTCAATGGCGAAATCACAGAGGCGATCGAATTGGAAAAAGGAAGAACAAGATTTATTTACACTATACAATGGTTCAAGAAAAAGGGGACACAGTGCAGCCTTATACAGTCTTACTTAATACCCAGGACAAACGGGCCCGTCTCACACACACACACTGACACGGGGCTTGCAGCTGCAGGATGATGGTCCGCACATCCAGGGATGGCTCCCATGCAGCTCCCTCTGGTCTCCGGCTCGTCCCGTGCAGATGGAAGGAGGAGAAGGCAGGAGATCGTAGCGCGCCGTTTGGACGCACAGGGTTATTACGGGGCGAACGGTAGGGGGGTGGGCTCTGGTGCGGTTGGCGGTTAATCACTCGCAGGTTTATCCGTGTCTACTCACGTGGCTGAAGTAGGTGCTATTCGCCACCGGCGCGTCTGGCTGCAGCCGTGTACTCGTATCCCCAACGCCTCTTCTTCCTCCCCTCTGGCGCGTACGTTATACTGCGAGGTACAGTTCAATGCCTCCAAAGCGAGTGAGTCCTTAAATCCTCAAAGTCCTCCCGATAGCAAGTCCTCGCATCAAGCCCTCTCCCAACAAGTCCTTTCTCTCCTCTGCGAGTCCTTCCCCAACAAGTCCTTTCTTTCCTCTGCGAGTCCTGTTCAAGGGCTTTTTGCAGTGAACTATATAGGCACGCCCCGCGAACCTTCTCGAACTCACCAGACGCGCTTCTCCATGCCCTCTCATGCCATGCCGTTAGAACACTGATTGGCTGGTGGCTCTTACCGTCATCGCCTCTGACGCTCCGATCTCAACGCCGCCCAAACCCCGACCCCGCGCTCCTCCTTCTCAGGCCTACCTCGTGTTACTCGACTAGTGAGCGAGCAAAGGGCAGCAAATGCTTAACAAACTGAGCGGGCAGCCAAATGGGTAACAAACTGAGCGGGCAGCCAAATGGGGCGTGGGATGGATTCCGCCCATCGAGGTGGAATTGGAGGGTGGACGCAAAATGAACGGGACCAAATCTCGTCTTTACACAACGCAGATATTAATAGGGGAAATGGCCTATACTTACACATACTATGACATAACTAATACTACAAGTGGGCCTACGTGTTGCTCATGGAACTAACTATGAGGGGCAAACCTTTAGCCTTTAATGATCAATATGTGCAAATCTCAAAACCGTAGCAGTATATTAGTTATTTCTGTATTTCATTTTTAATTATTTTGTAAAAGTTTCTAAAAAAAAAATCCACTTTTGAAATTATGGGGTATTATGTGTAGATCAGTCACAAAAAAAATTCTCAATTTAATCCATTTTAAATTCAAGTTGTAACACAAGAAAATGTGAAAAAGTCAAGGGGTGTGAATACTTTCTGAAGGCACTGTATATATTGTTATGGCCACACCTTTCAGAAGTACTACGAGGGGGAATCCCTGGTTCTCCTCGAACTTACGATCGTGTTCGTCGTCGGGATTAACACCCCTGGTGACGAAAGGCCAACCAAGCTTTAACTCCGAGGCGTTCACTCAAACTATGGCGGTGATATTTTGCACGCGTGAGGGTGTAGTGGAGGGCAGCAAGCTTACCTGGACGGACGGATGCGCCATGGGGTTTTCGATTCCCACAACAAATAAACGGACAGGACAACGAATTAAAATTGAACAAACAATGGTTTAATAAAAATAAATGCCAGGGAACAAGAAATGTGCGGTACTAAAGTTCCCATATTGAGGATCCTCCATCAGACACAATTCCAACACAAGGGAAAAATAATGAAAGTAATAACATGTGTGTGGTGTGTTTGCCTGCTACTCCGTAATTTCCTCGAGCGGTCCCCGAACCCCGCCAACCGCTGCACGGGTCCCCGGGTCTTTGCGCAAGCAACGCACACGTTGGCGCCAAGACCGTTCACCGCCAGCCGCCGGCGTGAAGTGCTCAGGCCCTCACTCCTTTCTCGTCCCACGCTCCAAAAAGCACCGAGGTCTCTCTGGCTCACATGGCATGGCACGCAGCCGTCACGAAGCCAGCACCAACGGGATCAGAGAAAATGATGCTTTCGCCCCTCCACGCAGCCAGGAACAGAGCAAGCGCGTGAATGCCGCCACCAAGAGGGAGACAAACCGCGACCGCTCGCAATGAATGTCTGAACCAGAAGAGAGAAAATACAACTGCTCGCTAAGAATGTCCAACCCAAGAGAGACGTGTGACTGCACGCTATGAAAACCCAGAGCCAAGAAAAGTTAAATAATAAACGACTGTGACAGGATGAAAGCCCGGACCAGGAGAAAGGCGTGCGACCATTCGCCACAAATGTCCGAACAAAGAGAGAGGGAAAATTGGCGGGACGTGTCCTTTTTGTCCCTGGTGCTTGAGCGTTCTATGATGACGTCCACGCGCGTTCCAATCAGCGAGTGTCATCGCATCGCACCTCGGCCACGATCTATCATCACCTCTCAGGGCGGAGCCTCACGGCCCCTCTTGCCGGCCCTTGTGATGACTCGGCTGGTGGCGTCAGTGGTAGTGTTCGAATGTCCGCATCCGTTTGGACGTTAATTAGGTTTACTTAGTATAGGTGCGGAGTGCATGGATGGTGTTGCATGAGTCATAAGGAACGAACGGAAAACCACAGAGGAAATTTATATACAGGGAATTATTCCTCATACCCTAACTAATTAGCATAGCTCCAACCCTCACATGGATACAAATATACAACCTTACATGACATCCGGCCTGACTTAAGTACACGAAGGTGGCTACACGACATACGGAGCACACTACCCTATACAATCCTACCTGGCCTAAGTTATTTCATGAGATACCCCATAAACGTAACATTACCAAGCCTGGGGCTACCAGGCACAAATTACTTCATACCATGGCAGGTTGATAGCCAACCGCAAATGCCAATCAGTCCGCCACGTGGTTAGAGGGTTCTCTGTCTAACTTACCATTTACCTGTTCCATGTGCTTTCCAATTGGGGAATGTTCTTTCGGCTATGCAGCAATCTTATCTTAATTAGGGCGGCCGAGCTTTACTGCTGGCGTGTGCCAGACCGTAATGAGGCAATTCTTTGGGAAATTAGAATCTCCCAGGCTAACCTAATGTGCGAACAGCGCTGAATCAATGGCGAAATGATGGGCATGGACAGATTGGAAAGGAACGTCAACAAGAGATTTATTTATACAAGGTATGAGCTGGATCATGCAAAGGTGGGAGGGAACTCGAGGGTATTAATGTTCGGTGCGGGGGGGGGGGAGGTTGGGGGGAGCGAAGGGGGAAGAGAAGGTACACTGGAATAAAGGGAATAATGGAGAAATGCAGATTATAAATGTACAAGTGATCCCAAGCAATGAAGGGTGCAGTGATATTTACAAGCAGAAAATAAAATGCATGAGATGCAGACTTAATTGTAGGCCTTACCTACTGGATAGACACAATACAGCGCACCCATCAGACCATCCGTGGAGGGAGAAAAGACCAGAAGATAGAGAAAGTACAAGGGTCGTCGGCCGCTTGCTTACCGGACAGAAGCAGACGTGTTTCCACGACCCAAGCGCAAAAGGAAGGGGTAAAGAGGGGAGCAATACTTGTGGCATCTAGGGTGGGTGACTGTAGATGGTGCAATGTCATGTGTGTCATGCAAATGGTGCAAGAGAACTGTGAAGGTGTGTGATCAGTGGTGATAAAATAATAAAATGAAGCTGAGAAAAGAAAGTGTGAGATAATAGCCTACTGTATGAGAGCCTAAAATATATGTGTAGTGTGGCTTGGCTTTGGCCCTAGTATGCGCTCGCTCTGTCTGCTCACCACTTCAGCCCCTAGCCAACATGACTGCCACCCCTCGAGCCCAGATCGTCCACCTCCAATGCACGCATAGAGAGTGCAGGCAGTGACAATAGGGAGAGGGAGAGAGGGAGAGAGGGAGAGAGGGAGAGAGGGAGAGAGGGAGAGAGGGAGAGAGGGAGAGAGGGAGAGAGAGAGAGAGAGACTTTTGAGGTCCTTTTATTACAAAAATATAACAGTGTGTATGTACAATTTACAAATCAAAAATCCCAACAAAACAAGAGTGAAAAAGAAAGCAAGGAAACAACGAGTATAACAATTATTCATTCCATTTTTACAAAAACATAAAATAAAGCAATACTACCAAAAATATATAAAGACTTGATTATTTAAGAAAGAGATAACACCAACTCATTTTGGCGTACTTCACAAACATTTTACAAACACCATTTTTCCACAAACACATCAAGTTCAGCCATGGTCTTGGAAAATTTTAATTCAAGTTTTACCCTTGCAGAAACAAGCGCAGTGAAAAACGTCATGACTTTGCATTGGTGAAGCGGTTTACCGTTACGCTTCTCCTTTCTTGACAAGTATGTAGCAAGTTTTGCTGTTGCTACAAAAAAACACAACAGTTCATATTTTTGTCCTGTGTACATTTCTTTTTGAACCCAAAAATAAAGGAGCAAAAAGTAAATCTGAAATTAAATTTGTGTGACACAAAGTTCAGCCAGTGAAATAATGGACAAAGTCTTTCACAGCCAATTAAAAAATGAAATACATCCTCATTTACAGAGCAAAAGGGGCAGCATGCAGATATTGGGGCAAAATTCCTCAAATATGTATTGCATGGGATGATCCAGTGGGCAATGCGCCACTGGAGATCCCCTGTTCTTTTGGTGATTTGCTTACAATACATCGCTTCCCATACAGGTTCAGTGGGGGGAGGGGCGTTTAATGGAGAAACACCGAGAATTGGGGACACGCAACACCTATACAGGCTCTTGCTGCTTGCAGCTTGTAATTCATTTGTCCCTGTGCTAACAGGTAGAAGTTCTCTGGGGGAGCAGTCAAAAATCAGTTTCGGGAAATATGACCCATCAGGATGTCCATGTGTAGTTTGGGTCCATAATACCAGTAGCTGATGACCTTTTTGTATGACCTTCCTCAATATTAAGCCGATTGTCCTCTTGGACCGAATTCCTGTCATATTTGAAATTTCCTCCACAGTCTTCCACCCTACACCAGAGTTTGGCCGTAGGTGCCATACTTTGTTCATGCATGCACCATGAGGCGTTGGCACAAATCACGGCTCTTGAATACATCAGGGAAGAGAGGGTTGAAAAACAGTGGTTCAACTTCGAACATCCCTGGGGAGTATGTGTCCACTTTGCGACACATGGTAAGACCTTTCCAGGCATTGAGAAGGCTCTGGTAGAATATAGGGAGCGTTGATGTATCCACATCCTTGAGGTGGGTCAGGAATACTTCGTGACCATAGCCGAGCCTGCCCGCCTGTTGCAGAATATGACAGGCCAATGGGTAGTTTGGCAGGTGCTCAACATATAGAAGGCGCTGAATGGAGCACAAGCGAAAGGCCATGGGGCGGGATTTCACGTGAACAAGGCCTTGGTCTCCTTCAGATGAAGTATGGCATATTACGTTTGGCCACAGCCAATGAAGGCCTCCCCAAAAAAGTCCACAAGTTTGGCCTGTATCATTCGAAGCAGCACTTCTGGCGGTTGTAGGCAAATAAATCGATGCCAAAAAGTTGCAGCAACCAAGCTATTGGCAACTAAGACACGGCCCTTAAATGAAAGGTGCGGTCGGGCTCTTTTCCACAGGTTCAGTCTCCTTTCCATTTCTCCAATCAAGCCTTCCCAATTATTTTCCATAAATTGTGTGGAACCAATGAACACACCAAGGTAGTCGATACCATCTGCCTTCCATTCTAAGTTTTCCGGAAGAGGAGATAGATGTGTCGAGACAGGGAGGCAACTATTAAGGTATGGCAACCAAATAGCTTTGCTTTTCCTCCAATTAACTTTCAGTGAAGAGGCCTGGAAAAAGGTTCTCAAGGCTTTAACAAGAGCATCAATATCCCGGTTGTTTCTGATTATGACGCACACATCATCTGCATACGTTGATATAGTCAGTGGTGGACTCATTGGGAAACACGTCAGGCCAGAGATATTCTCCCTGAGCTTACAAAGTAATGGTTCCATTGCTAACGCAAAAAGCAATCCTGAGACTGGGCAACCCTACCGTACCCCTCTCTGAACCTGTATGGAGGAAACGAGTTCATTGTTTACCTTAATTACACTAGATATGTCAGTGTGCAATAGAGATTTGAAGGCTCTGAAGTTAACCCCACAGCCACATGCTTCCAGAACACGCCACAAAAAAACATGATCAATACTGTCAAAGGCTTTTTCATGGTCTAGAAAAATTATTCCAAAATCATTTTGATCGTGTCCAGTAAATCCCGAACTAAAAAAATGTTGTCATAAATGGATCGACTGGGGATGCAGAAAGTCTGATCGGGTAGGACCAGATCACCAATGACTTTCTTCAGACGATTTGCCATCGCTTTTGAAAACAGTTTGTAGTCTGTGCACAATACTGAAACTGGTCTCCAATTCTCCATCCACCAGAGATCTCCTGACTTTGGGAGGAGACTCACCACTGCTCTCCTTAGACTTAATGGCATTGCACCAGGTCGTAGGGATTCTTGGATTACCTTTAAGAGTTCTGGACCTAAAAGGTCCCAAAATTCCAAGTAAAACTCGGCTGGTAGGCCATCAATTCCTGGAGCTTTTCCAGATTCCATTTCAGCCAGAGCACATTCTAATTCAGGAAGCGTTAATGGCACATCCAGCTCCAGCCGTTGAGTCTCAGTCAGGGATGGGAGATGGGAGGTAAAGAGTTTCATCTTATCCTCACAAACATCTTTTTTTGCAAACAGTTCTGAATAGTACTTTATAATGGTATTTTTTTGCCCCATCAGAATTTGCAATTACATTTTCACTGGGGACCATAACTGATAAAATAGGCCGAGTTGGCTTCGTTTAGGATTCGAGGTGAAAAAGGATTTGCTAGGGCTATCTGATACTTTCATATTTTTTATTCTTAATCTAACTAACAATCCTGCAGCTTTCTCCTGCAATAGTTCTCTAAGTTGGGTCTTTCTTTCAAGGAGTAACTTATAGTTCGCCTCATTCTCTTGTTTCGCCAGTTTGTTCTCCAGTTTTAGAATTTCAGTTTCTAACCGAGCCAGTGTGACTTGACTTTCATGAGTAACATATGAATTAAACTGTTAACAAAACAACCTTATATGGGTTTTCATATTGTCCCACCACAGGTTAATGGAAGCAAAACGGGGCTTTTTTACAACTACTGCTATCCATAGATTGCAAAAGGCTTCCTTGAAAAAGGCATCATCCAAAAGCCTCGTGTTAAATTTCCAATAGGCACTAGTATGCTTAAACTGAGGAAAGGATAGGCCCATAGTGACCATGTGGTGGTCATAGAAGATAGATGGGACAATATTTGAGAAGGTTATCATATTCCTAAAACATGGGGTGATGTACCATCTGTCAAGCCTCGCTACGGACGCTTGACCATTGGAACATCGACACCATGTATATTGTTGGTCATTTGGGTGTATCAAGCGCCATACATCAAGAAAACCCACGATGGAAAGGAAATGGGAGAGGTCACCATGGGCTTCGTGATGTGGTTCTGGTGAGTTTCTGTCCAATTTGGGCTCAAACGTGCAATTTAAATCACCCCCATGCATACAGTCACGTGAAAAAGTAAGTAAACTCCATGTAAAGTTTTGACTTTTTCAAAATATTTCAACATACAGCTATTTGATCTTCATTTCAACAATATTGATAGATAAAGGTGATATAATAGAACAAACAACAAGAAACATTTACATTTTGTAGTCCATTGTATAATTTAAATAAACATAAATGCAAATTTCGCATGTGGAAAAAGTAAGTACACCCTTCGCTCTAATAGGTGGTATTGCCCCCTTTGGCAGAAACAACCTCAAGTAGGCGCTTCTTATAACTGTCTACCAGTCTCTGACATCGACTGGGAGAAATTTTTGCCCACTCCTCCATGCAGAATTCTTTCATCTGTGCGATGTTTGAGGGGTTTCTTGCATGCACATCCCGTTTCAAATCCCCCCACAACATCTCGATGGGATTTAGATCCGGGCTTTGACTTGGCCATTCCAAAACCCTCCATTTCTTCCTTTTCAGCCATTCCTTGGTGGATTTACTGGTATGTTTAGGGTCATTGACATGTTGCAAGGTCCACCTTCGGTTGAGCTTCAACTTTCCAACAGATGGCCTCACATTATCCTCAAGCACCCTCTGGTACAATGAAGAATTCATAGTGGATTCTATGATGGTGAGCTGCCCAGGCCCTGATGCAGCAAAGCTGCCCCAAAACATAATATTTCCACCACCCTGCTTTACAGTTGGTATCAGGTTCTTGTGGTCAAATGCTGTATTTGGTTTTCGCCAAACATGTCTTCGGGTACTGTGGCCAAATAGCTCTACCTTTGACTCCAGAGCATATTGTTCCAGAAGTGCTGATCTTTGCCTCGGTGTTCATTGGCAAACTTTATTCTTGCCCTGATGTTCTTTCTGGACAGCAAAGGTTTCCTCCTGGCACACCTCCCATGTAGATCAAATTTGTGCACGTTCTTTCTAATGGTAGACTCATGCACTTTGACATCAACAGTGGCAAGAGCTACCTGTAGGTCCCGTGATGACATTCTGGGGTTCTTAGAGACTTCTTTCAGCATCTTGTGGTCTACTCTCGGGCTGAACTTGCTGGGGCGGCCTGGCCTGAACAAGTTGGCAGTTGTTTGGAATCTTCTCCACTTGTAGATGATCTTCCGGACAGTCGAATGATTGATTTCAAATTGCTTGGAGATCTTTATAAATCCCTTCCCAGGCTCGTCGGCATCTCTAACCTTCTTTCTGAAGGCCTCAGAGAGCTCTTTTGATCGAGGCATGGTGACACCGCACACTTCAACAACAAAGAGCAAACCAAACTAAATGTCTGAGGTTTAAATAAGACAGGTCCCTCCAAGATCCTCTCTAACGATGTTCTAATCATTTGCACCTGAGCTGGTGCACCTGATTCTAATTTTAGATATTTGAAGTAGTGATAAATGTAGGGGTGTACTTACTTTTTCCACATGCGAAATTTGCATTTATGTTTTTTTTCAATTATACAATGGACTACAAAATGTAAATGTTTCATGATATTTGTTATATTATATCACATTTATCTATCAATATTGTTGAAATGAAGATCAAATAGCTGTATTTTGAAATATGTTGAAAAAGTCTACTTTACATGCGGTGTACTTACTTTTTCACGTGACTGTATGCACTGATTGAGGTCAAACAATTTTAAATGGTTTACGACGACAGTAAAGAAAGTTTTATGGTCAGTACTTTCACTTGGTGCATTTACATTTAAAATAATAAATTTTAGGTTATTAATATCCAGTTCCAGGGAAGCAAACCGGCCCTTTATCACCTCCTGAAAGAGGCAAGAGTCAGGTACAAGTCCTGGTTTTAACAAGAACCCAACTCCAGCAGATACAGACGACATGTTACTGAAGAAGCATTTACCTTTAAAAATGCTGCCCCAGTCATGTTCAACCTTTCTTAATGATATGAGTTTCCTGCAGTAAGATCACATCAACTTGTTTCCGTTTGAATAAACTATTTACTTGGATCTGGCGGATGTTAATCGCCCCACCACCATTTATATTAAGAGTTGCAAGAGTGAGTGTCTTAATATTTGTTGGTGAATTTTGTCTGAAGCTGAGAAAACTCAAACTTTGCCTTTGTTATTATTTTTTCTTTAGTCGATGAAACTGTGATTTTGTTAGGTTTAGTTCCTCAGATTTTTTTAGGACCAGTTTTGCATCCTAAATAAAGGAAGCCAAGTCGGGGAAATGATCAAAAATGACAACATTTCCTTGTCTGTACGTTTCATTGAGAAACGAGAGAACAAGATGAGGAGGGACTTGGGGCTGATCTACCAACTACCATTGATTGTGATACAACCGTTACATCCACCTCCTCCTCTGATTCCGATAAATCAGACATTGTCCCACAGGGGTCTGGGTCAATACCCTCAGCCATTCCTCTTTTATGAACAAGCATGCCAGTGTCTGGGGGTCTCCAGAGTGCTGGGTTTGGGAAACATCGGCAGCCTGACTACGACTTTACTCAAATGGAGTCAAATCTTTGTTTCCACACTCCTGTGGATTTGCGTTTACACCCTCATTTGCTAAATGGGCATAATAATGTTGGCCCATAGTTTGATCACCTTCATGTGGTCGGATCAATGACGTATCATTCACTGACTCACTGTCAGCCATATTTACCTCATCACCTTCGTCCGTGTGGGTAATGGAAGCACTTTGTTGTACCATTTGAATCCCGTTACACTTCTCCAGGTGTTCCATTTCATTTATTTGGTCCACGTTTTGCACTGAGATTTCAGGAGTATCCTGAAGAGTTTCTGCACCGAAGGTCTGCACATCGAGCACAACCTTTTTAACATCACCTGGTGTTAACGACTCATCAAGTGCCCTTCGTTTACTAGTCATCAATTTAGATTCGGTATCCATAGCAACGCTTTGCCGAGGAGGAATAACATTGGCGATTGAGCTGCTGGTTTCACCCTCATTGGGAACAATAAGCCGTGAATTAACGTTTACCTCCTCCTAGTTGGGAATGTTAATTTGTGGAGTACCGGTAACCTCCTCCTCATTGGGAATGTTAATTTGTGTAGACACGTTAACCTCCTCCTTACACACCGCATCAGTGTGACTTTTTTTTCCACACCTGACACACGAGGCTTTTGGACAAAACCGTTTTAAATATCCGAACGCTCCACACTGAAAACACGTTAAGATGGCGGACGGTGCATACAGCTGGTAGTTCGTGTCCTCAAAGTTTATTTTGAACGACATATTGAGGCCCGTATCGTCCCCACGGTCTGGTAGGACCATGTACACCTGCCTTTCGAAACTCATGACGTGTTTTACACGTTCATTCCGACAGCCAAGAGGAATTGTGGATATCGGAGACACCATTTTTACCATAACGTGATAATGAAGGAGTCCGGACTCCAGCAGAATACGAATAAAGGATGGCAAGGCACAAACTCGTCCGAGAAGCTATTTATTCTCAAAACCAACTCGGGAACACTGTAAAGCCCGTTTATCGGGCTGCATTATAAAGCACAACCAGAAACCGAAACCGAAACCGAAAGCCACACCTCTCAAGCGAGGCGTGCTACGGTGGTCATGTGATCAACAGGTGTAGCTGATTATACCCGCACGCGGCACGCTTTGGTGGTCATGTGACCAGCCACTCTGGCGCCGCGGATCCCCGCCGGTGACGTCACCGGCTGGAGCAAGGAGATTCTGATGCTGGTCTTGCTTGGGGGACCCATGGGTCGCCACACACGCCCCCCTAGAATGGACTTGGTCCAGGGAGGTCAACCTGAGGGGGGTCTGGATGACCCGAACGAAACGACCCCTGACCAGTCATGGGGGGGGGGGGTCCGGTGTGGTGGCGTGTGATCGGACGGGGGGTGCAGGCAGGGGGGGTCCGGTGTGGTGGCGGGTGGTCGGACGGGGGGTGCAGGATGGGGGGCGGCCGAGGGGCCGGGCAAGTCCTCGGGGGAGGCTGCCGAGGTTCCTCGCGGGCCTCCCGAGGTTGCAGTTCGCGGGTGCAGTGCCGAGAAGGCTCGAGCGGTGCATGCGAAAAGCGGGTGAGCCAACGGAGGGGCTGGTCAAGGCCTCGGGGGAGGCTGCCGAGGTTCCTCACGGGCCTCCCGAGGTTGCAGGGTCAGAGAAGTAGTTGCGGTTGTAGTTGTAGGTGCGCGAGAGTGACGAAGCGGCCGTGCCGCGAACGTCAGTGCGCGCGAAGGTGACGAAGCAGCCGTTCTGCCAACGTCAGTGCGAGCGAAGGTGACGAAGCAGCCGTGCCTTCGGAGGGTCTTGGAATAACTTCGCCCCTCCGGTCGTAGAGGAGGAGCCGAGCGCGGTGCGCGGACCTCATAGTCATGGCCGTCGTTGTTTCCGAAACTCCGGCATTTCGAAACCGCGTTCGAAACTGCGCCCGAAGCCGTGCGGGAGAAGCCGGCGTCACCAGCTTAGGTGGCTTCCCTGGGTAGGGCGTGCTTGCCGTGTCCGTTCGCAGCCCCCGCATCCGTGCGGGGGCAGTCGGGGTTGCGTGTTCAAATTCGCGGTCACCAGTGAAGGAGTCCGGACTCCAGCAGAATACGAATAAAGGATGGCAAGGCACAAACTCGTCCGAGAAGATATTTATTCTCAAAACCAACTCGGGAACACTGTAAAGCCCGTTTATCGGGCTGCATTATAAAGCACAACCAGAAACCGAAACCGAAACCGAAAGCCACGCCTCTCAAGCGAGGCGTGCTTCGGTGGTCACGTGATCAACAGGTGTAGCTGATTATACCCGCACGTGCGGCACGCTTTGGTGGTCATGTGACCAGCCACTCTGGCGCCGCGGATCCCCGCCGGTGACGTCACCAGCTGGAGCAAGGAGATTCTGATGCTGGTCTTGCTTGGGGGACCCATCGGTCGCTACAATAACACGGTCATAATCCTGTCATTGGAAATTAACGGAGGTACGTTCGATATAACGACTCTCGTTGCGAGAGTCAACATCAGCGACGCCATCATAAAATGACCACTCGCTGTGCTTATTCCGGCAATTACAACGTCATGGACGAGTTCATCGTCTGAAACGAAAGCAACTACCTTCTGATTCATACGTGATGCAGCACGTATATTTTCATCTACAATAATATTCCCAACTGCGAGAATAATGTCCTCGACAGGAACTCCATCGGGAGGAACGCACACTAACGCGTGCATCTGGGTTAAACTCTCGAAACTCTCAAATCGAGAGCGTACATTCACCATGTCGGCAATATTATCGCGCCCTTCTTGTCCGAACCGGACAAGAAGGTATCAAACCTAAATAAATCAAGCTTAAAAAAAAAAAAATGCATTATAAGCATAAACAAGGCTTACAAAGCGCCATCAAAACGGGTAGGCCGCACCCAAAATGGGCCCGCTCTTAATCCTCTCTCTCTCTCGAAGACAAATGTGTAGAAAGGATGAAACCAAAACGCCAAAGCATACAGGATGGAAAAGGAGAGGGGGGGGGAGGAGAAAATCACACAAAGGACTCACCACAACACAGAACAGTTGCTCACAGCCGCATGACGCCACACCCAAATCGCAACAGCCGGCAGGGGGCGACAGAGAGAGAGAAAGAGAGAGAAAGACAGAGAAAAACATAGAAAGACAGAGACAGAGACAGAAAACAGAGACAGAGAATAGAGCCTTCATCCATGGCACTTTTATATTCCCTTAGCGGGTGTGTGGCCTAGAAGTGGAATCTAGAAGGTTTTTTGCAGAATCCGGGATGCCGATTGGTGCATTGCCACTTTGCCCCACCCTTGCCAGACTTTTGAAGCCAATTTCCGTTAGACAGTATTTGTGATGCGCCACGGGAGGGAGCTCTGCAGTTACCATGGGTTTGAGGTCTAGCGATGTGTTCTCGGCACAGGACGGACACTTAGAGCTTGCAATTGGTCGTAGTTGCTTGTTAAAGACAGACGGAGCAATTACATATCCACTGGATGCTAATGGCCAATTAATACCTGTCTGTACATATGTGTAACAAAGTTCAGCGAACGAACGTAAGCTCTGGCCATCACCTACAACGATCCCCTCTCCATGTCTCCTGCAGAAAACGCTGCTCGGTGGATGAGGTGAGGATGATAGCCGTAGGTGAGCAAGTCATGTGTGGTTGGAGCAAAGGTTGTGGCGATTGGCATGGTCAGGTTTTCGTGTGGCAATGATAGGCGTGCACAGTGTCTTAATGGAATGTAAATTAACGTGAAAATTATAATAAAACTAAAATATAGTGTAACTAAAAATCTGTATTAATAGATGGTCATTGTTATGTACTAATGTGTCGTGTAAGAGAAGATTATGGGGAATAACGGAATGGAGCTGTTGGGTTCTGGCGCACAATTTGAACCAGCTTTTGGCGCAATATGCTAATTCCTCTTATCGAGCCATGGCAACTACTCACCCACGCAACACAGAGCAATTAAACTAAAACACGGCACTCAATATGCCCACTAGGAAATGAGAGAAAGGGAGAAAAACCTCTCTACCCTTACCAACACATTGCATTACATTCCAACCCACTACACAAGGGAAAGAAGCCATTCTAATCTTTCACTATGGAAATTACTACACTGAGGATCCTGTATGTTGTTTGCCTTTGGGGCCGGTTCACAGTACCGCAACAATATGTATATACGTATATGGAGTGTGAGGAGCACTCCTCCAAATCTCCATGCATGTGCAGACCATTGTGTCACCTCTGACCCAGAGGCTTCAGCCCAGCCGCTCCATAATATGGGAGATGTATATGTTGGTCATTGGTTGAACATCAAAACAGAGCCGCCTCTCATGCACTTGTGACAGTATCTGAATTAACATCTATATGATGTAGTGCTGTGGGATGTCTCTTCCAGAGCTTACATGTGTGTGTATATATATATATTTTTGCGGATCTCGAGCCCGTCGACGTACAGAGGGGGGTTAAACCCTCTTCCCCTTTGGGCCTTCGAGTCCACGAGGCCGCTACCCACTTTTCACCCGTGGGGCGGATTGCGGAGCAATTCCAGCCGCCACCCCCATAGCGAGCGTGCGGAAGGGTATCCGGTCGAATCCCCAAGTACCTTCTATACACACGCCGCCACGAGAATGGGGACTGGATCTTGCACGAGTCACGCTGGTCTGATACGCCCGAGCAGTTTGCGTGTCACGTGACTCGTGCCGTTAATTCTTATTGAACCCGATTAAGTGGTTTTATTCGTTCAGTGTGAAACCAATGGTGGGAAATGACGTGAACGGCCAAATGGATGTGAAAGAACACAGGTTTATTATAATGTACAAATGATCAGGGCAAAGAGACACAGAGCAGAAACTTATCATCCTTACTTAATCCCTGGACAAGGGCCCACTCACTCACGTGGGGAAAAGGATGAAGAGGGACGACGCGCTCCAAGCGCGGTCGTTGGCGCCGTTCGCCCTGGTCAGCTCGTTCGGCGTGTCCCTGGGATGTTCGCAGCACGTGCAGGGAGCTCAGGCAAGGAGATCGTTGGTGTCTGCGGCCCTGGGAGAGATCATCCTTGCAAGCGCTATTAACAGGCAGCAGAGTGCAGGGCAGGGAGAGTTCGTGCACAGAGAGCCTCGATCACAGAGAGAGTTCCAACCACATCTCTTTCACAGAGAGAACCCTCCACAGACTGCCGTTGTTAGCCACTCCCCTTGAGCTTCCATTGGCTACTCGCCGCTTACTGGCCACTCCCCTGTAGCTCCTCCCTCAGGCCTCCCAGACTCGTTCTGGGTGTAGCACATGGCATTCCAGCCCAACGAG
This sequence comes from Myxine glutinosa, assembly GCF_964187855.1. NCBI lineage: Eukaryota > Metazoa > Chordata > Myxini > Myxiniformes > Myxinidae > Myxine > Myxine glutinosa. The sequence continues at coordinate 80,543,743 of NC_136269.1, forward strand.
CACATGGTATTCCAGCCCAAAGAACACATGGTATTACAGCCCAAAGAACAATGAAGCCTACACTTACTCGCCTGCTCCAACACATACTAACACAGGAAAGGAGACTATGCTTACATTTAATAAGAAATAACTGAACTAAGCGAGGCTACATGTTGTGGAGCAACTAACTAAGAGGGGGGGTTACCTTTATTCTCACAACCGTAACAATATGTATATATGTTCACGTGAAGTTCTGGGGTGACTGGCAATTGTGGTCTCTTAGAGACATACCATCCTCTTATAGTTATGTGGAGTCGACGTCCGTTATTCTGGCGTCTTTCAGGGCCTGGAACCGTCACGATATATAATGTTGATGAAGTTATTGTGGAACTTTAAAGTTTAATAACTTGGGATGCAAACCTGGTATAAAGAAACTGCAACTCGTGCATGAAAGCATAGTTTATAAAGTTTTAGCAATGTCAATGTTGTTTTTAAATTAAATTCATGAAATATGAAATATGAAAGCATAGTTTATAAAGTTTTATTAATGTTGATGTTGTTTTTAAATTTAATTCATGAAATATGAAATATGAAAGCATAGTTTATAAAGTTTTATTAATGTTAATGTTGTTTTTAAATTTAATTCATGAAATATGAAATATGAAAGCATAGTTTATAAAGTTTTATTAATGTTAATGTTGTTTTTAAATTTAATTCATGAAATATGAAATATGAAAGCATAGTTTATAAAGTTTTATTAATGTTAATGTTGTTTTTAAATTTAATTACAGTTGTTGAAGCTGATTGAAAATGGTGACAGTAGAAGAAAAGGTTAACTGTGTGTTATGACTCGCAGAACAGAATTCCATAGCAGCTGTGAGAAGAATATTCACTGCTCATCACAGGCAAGAGCACCAAATAGGCGCTGTATTAACAATTGAATGAAAACGTTTAAATATACCGGGTCAGTGAATGACAAACTACGATCTGGGAGGCCTCACATCAGTAAAAAGACTGTAGCCATCGTCCTGGAAGCATTTGAAATGAGTCCATGAAATTCGTTGTGATGTGGAACGAAAACGAAACATCTCACAATCAACAGTGCACAAAATTCTCAAAGTGAAATTGCATTAACATGCTCACATGATTCAGGTGGTTCAAATGTTAAAGGAAGAGGACTACCATGAAAGGCTACATACATTTCTGTCAACAGGTCAAATCAAAAGTCCGCAACCCCCCTGGGTTTCTTAACGAGTTGACATTTCCTGACGAGGCAACATTCCCCATCTTTGGCAAAGCCAACCGCGGCAATTCCCACATTTGTGTGACAGAAAAAAACCCCAGGAAGTCTGGCAACATGAAAGAGGCTCACCAAAAATATACGTCTGGTGTGCTATCCGGAAGTCACGCATTATTACCCAGGGGGACAAATGGGAAAAACATACGTGGCGTGCTGTAAAAGGTTGGCTGCTAAAAAATCATCTAAATATCTACAAAGCTCAGTTGACTTTTTTCTCCACGAAATAACAGCGAAACAGAGTTGAGTAAAAGGGTGAAAATTCGACAGATGCTGTGATAAATAACTACCTCTGTCGGTTTGAATGTTTGAAAGAGAATAGACGTCTGGATCATTTTTTGAATTAAATTTAAATCCCGATATATATATATATATAAATATATATATATATATATATATATATATATATATATAAACGCGAGGTGTCTGTGTGTGTGTCCGCGTTTTATTCAGAGATGGCTGAACGTATCTTCATCCAACTTTCAGAGGTTCATCAGTGAGGGCCTGGGAGTGTTTGAGGCAAAAAAAAATTTTGTGGGAAAAAGAAAAGGTTCGTTTTTTGTAGTTTAAAAAATATAAAATAAAATAAAATCGCTCGACAGTGCCGAAGCCTTTTTAAATGAATGGCAGTTATATACAAGTACACATTCGCATAAATAAATACAAAACAATTACCAGACATTTTAATACAAATAAATCAAACAATTCCGGATATGTACGAATTTGGCAGTACGGCTTCTTCTTCTTCCTGATCGGCATCACACTTAACTCAGAAACGTGAGCCACATTCACTCAGAAACGTGAGCCACATTCACTCAGAAATGTGAACCACATTCACTCAGAAACGTGAGCCACTCCCCTTCCTCTCCTGCCTCCCCCTCTCCTCCCCCCCCCTCTCCCCACCCTTCCCCCCTCCTTCCCCCCATCCCCTCCCCTCTCCACCCCTCCCCCCTCCCCTCCCCCCTCCCCCCCTTTCCCCCTCTCCTCCCCTTCCCCTCCTCCACTCTCCTCCCCTTTAAGATATAAATTCTCTGTAAAAGAGCTTCCACTTCTGACTGCTCCCCTTCCCCCTCTCCCCAGCCTTTCCCCCTCCTTCCCCCTCCCCTTCCCCCCTACTCCCCATACTCCCCTCACCCTCCCCCCTCCTCCTCCCCCTTCCCCTCCCCTTTACGATATCAATTCTCCGTAAAAGAGCTTCCACTTCTGACTGCTCCCCTTCCCCCCTCCCCTCCCCTTCCCCCCTCCTCTTCGCCTTCCACTCCCCTCCCCCTCCCCCTCCTCCTCCCCCTCTCCCCCTCTACTCCCCTCCCCCCGTTCCCCTCCCCTCCTCTCCCCCTTCCCCCCCGTTCCCCGCCCCTCCCTCGCCCGGCAACGCCGGGTACTTCTGCTAGTATCTATATATATATCTAGGAACAAAATGTATATGGACAACCATGCCGACAAGCTACTGAAAATCTGTAGGACGCCTCAATACAACATGACCCAATCTATACGCGAATACGGCACCTTCAGCGGTGATCATCCATTATGGTTTATCCATGTTCCTTGAGCAATGATGAAGGAAAAACGTAATTATAAGAAACCAAATATATCATAAATAAATTGTTATTACTCCCTGAACCATTTACATCTCAATATCAAGGCACATGTTGGGGCAAAAAATTAAAGAATTGTTGAAAATGCTCAATCCTGAATTTAATTGTCTTGTTTGTGAAGGTAACATGAGAAGACGCATTTTTGTGGTACTGTTAGTTATCACTTTCTGATTCACTGCTGCTGTCAAAGGTGGCAGGGTAGTGGGCACGGCTGCACTTCTTTTCCTATCCCTGACAGCGGCAGCCTTTATAACAGAGAATGTTCTTCTTCCCACAAGAGCAGTTTGTGTTGCAGCCCTTGGTGCAGCCACAGGAGATCGTCTGCATCATCTGCTGTGGCCAGGTCGGGTCGTGCATTGCACTGGTACCAGCTTTCCATCATCCACGGCCCACCCATAGTCCTCACATGGTTCACCACTCGGCTTGCAAATGTGAGCACTCTTGTCGATTGCAGTCGCCAACGCCGCACGTTTGAGATGTTGTTGGAATGAATGCGTTCTCAGTGGGTGGTAGCAGCTTCAGCAGAGCTGACTTGTTGTTTAGGAACTTGTGAACTCGGAGCTTTCCAATGTCTGAGCCCTCGAAGTTATCACCCTTGTTGGTATATACAGCGACCACAAGCTCCTTTGCCTGGTTGCTTACATCTGCTGTGATCCGAGCGGGACCTTGATCTTCGTCTGCAAAGTCTTCCAATGCCGAGATGTCGGTTGTCTTGCTTCTGTATGAAGGCAGAGTATGTGCTTCTTCTTTTCCCCCAAATATGCCTTGATATTGAGATGTAAATGGTTCAGGGAGTAATAACAATTTATTTAAGATATATTTGGTTTGTTATAATTAAGTTTTTACCATAAGTAAAATTCACAACACATTCACAACAACCATAAGTCTAACCCTAACAACCCTAACCCTAACAACCCTAATCCTAACAACCCTAACCCTAACAACAACCCTAACCCTAACAACCATAACCCTAACAACCCGAACAACCCTATCCCAAACCCTAACAACCGTAAGCCTAACAACCCTAACCCTAATAACCCTAACCCTAACAACCCTAACCCTAACAACCATAACCCTAACAACCCTAACCCTAACAACCGTAACCCTAACAACCGTAACCCTAACAACCGTAACCCTAACAACCGTAACCCTAACAACCCTAACCCAAACAACCCTAACCCAAACAACCGTAACCCTAACAACCCTAACCCCAACAACCATAACCATAACAACCCTAACCCTAACAACCCTAACCCCAACAACCGTAACCCTAACAACCCTAACCCTAACAACCCTAACCCCAACAACCGTAACCCTAACAACCCTAACCCTAACAACCCTAACCCTAACAACCCTAACCCTAACCCTAATAACTCGGTGAAGAATCACTTTAAAAATTCTTACATCTGGATCCGCATTCAGATCTTCAGCAAAATCGAATCAATTAATCTTTGTCAACACCCAACCTGTCCATCAAGTTTCGTTCGAATCTGTCCACAACTTTTTGAGATATCCTGCTCACAAACAAACAGGGGTGAAATATAATCTCCGTCGAGCTTCCGATCGGTGTGCTATCAGGAACCCTGGAGGTAATTATGCTTTCATTCATATTTTATAGCTTGCTTATGTCATGTGTACATGAAAAGTGATAAAAGTTAAACATTGCACAAGGAATGCTCAAGCACCTACAAGCACCTGACGTTTGTGTGTGTGTGTGTGTGTGTGTGTGTGTGTGTGTGTGTGTGTGTGTGTGTGTGTGTGTGTGTGTGTGTGTGTGTGTTGGTTGTTATCTCTATATGCAGGCTTCAGAAGGTGGAACCGAGCCCTCCCAGGTGTGTGTCCGTGAAAGTTACTGCTGTTGATTGCAATCTCCACATGTGAGTGGGTTTCAGGAGATGCAACAGAGACCTACCCGGTCTCAAAGTCAAACTGTGTTTGTGTATAATATGTGTTTATCGAATATGTATAATACGTGTATAAATCAAAATCGTGCATGTGTTTGGGTAAATCACGATTCATGTATGTGCTGTGCATTTTCTGTGCGTCTGTGCAAGTGCCGCCGCAACCGGTCGGCATCTCCACTTGTGTGGAGATGTGTGTGTCCACATCTCCACATCTCCACTTCGTGTGCTTTCTTTTTACCTTAAAAAAATTTTTTTATGCCTCCGCCAAGAAAGTCGCGGGAGGAATGATGTTTTCGGGTTGTCCGTCCGTCCGTCTGTAGGGGCTAAACCTCGTTTTTCTCAGCAACCATTTGTCCGACTGAGACAAAACTTTCAAGGTAGGAGTGACACCCATGCAGAATGTTTTTATGATAATTGTGACGTCATAGGTCACGTGGTATGGCAGCCATCTTGGAGTAAAAGCAAATAAAGCTCTCGAATAAAGCTCTAAAAGCAAATTAAAAGCTCTCTGCTCACCTTCACTCCTTCATTCCTCTTTTCTCCCGCCTCTGGAACAAACTCCCTCACTCTCTTCAATCCCACTCCTCCCTCCAGGTCTTTAAAACAGCTGTTCACCACCATCTCTTATCTTCCCCCATCCAAAACCTTGATATTTTCTACCCCCGCTAATTTCACCCCAAATCCACTTTTTTGAAATACCAACTTCTTTCCTGGAAGTCCTTGGTGTCCTTGTGTTTTATACTTCTCCCACACCCCCCACCCCCTTCCCACGCCTCCTCCCCCCAAGCCCTCTCCCTCCCACACATCTCCCGATGTCCCTGCTCTCAAATGTTGTGTTTGTGTGCTTCCCCTTCTCTCTCCATCTTGTCTACCGCTCCCTCTTTTTATATATTTTGTTTGTCTGTCTGATTTGTTTGTGAAATAAATGTTAGCTCTTTCATGAGCCTCGATTCTGTATACAAAAAGAAAAAGAAAAAAGTAATCAAAAAATTATTTCTCAGAAACCGCTGAATGGAAAAATTTGAAACTTGGCACATTCTCAAGTACTCCCAATGGGGAACAAAAGTATGATTATGTTGACATCATCAGTGAAGAGGTATACCAGCCAAAAATGTTTTAATCGAATTCCTTATCCTAAAAATCTGATATTGCATGCACATGATCTATGACCCATTTGTATTGAAATATTACATTTATGACATCATAGGCCACATGGTTTGGCAGCCATATTGGATTGAAGGAAAATATTAAATAATTATATCTCTGAAACCGCTCACCCGATCGATTCGAAATTTTACAAATATTATCTAACAGCACTGTTGGATATAGTTTGAAAATGATGATGTCATAGGTCACGTGGTTTGGCAGCCATCTTGGATATAAAAACGAACCTTATCCGATCAACACGAAACCTCACAAACGTGATCCCCCACCCATACATATGCAGAGTGATGTCATCAACCCGTTGTGGGACTATGCGGAGACATATTAGCGAGACAGTCGCATTGTTCTAGTTTTCTTAATGAGATACTCACATCAGTCCAAATAAAGTTTTTCAATGTATGTCTAGATAATTAGGAACAAAATATTTCCTCATTAATTATATATACTGATTAAGATGTATTGATAAATAAAGATAACATATCAATTGGTAAATGTCTCGTTCCCATTACATTTTGAGGAGCTCCCATGAGGGAATTGTGGCTTTGTTATATTTGGAGACGATATCGATGGGGATGTGAAGGCTGATTACCTTCAATGAAACGTTTTTCGCTGAGCAACATTTACAGTCAGTTCATAATAATGCTCAAATTACGTTTAAGCCCAAGTTTTCGCAGGGAAGGGAGAGGGAATGTGGGGGTTTAGGGGAGGGAGGCGGGAGGGTTAATTCACTTAGCCAATGGACTCCAAAACCTTGGAACCGCGAGGCGCAGAAAATATTCGAAAAACATGTCATCCACGTTATTGATGGGACGTATCTGCGCGCCATATACCTATTTTAAAACTCTGACACATAATACTCTCCGCGAGTGATGGAGACCGATTAGACAGGCAGAATGATGGGAAGCCGGGGCGAGGAGCGGACTACTAAACGAGCCTGGAGGCTTCGCTCTGCGAGCATCCACTGTCGTACCGCCGTTGATCGTCTCTGGGAATCAGAATCCCCCCCCACCCCCCGTCAGGTAACGTCACACCCACCTTACGCCGTGCATACGCTCGACGCACCTGCTGCACCTCCCACGCGCGCGCCATTCGCCATGAGGGGGAGAGCTCTTCCTCGGAGCAGGAAATTTTATTACACGATGCTTTGGAACCTTTACAAAACTTTCCAAGTGCACAAACAAACGATCAATTGTCCCCAAAGATTGAACTCGGAACAACGTGGGTGATCAGTAAGTCAATGGCCTGACTTAAACAGCTGTGATGGACGTTAACAAAACTTCTTATACTCCAAAAAACTGGTTGTATTTGGGAATATCCATATTCAAAACGAAGGGAACACCGACTAGTATTTTACAGGTCACGTGAATCTCATGTGGGAGGTTTCGGGCCCGATGAAGACCTCTCTGTGGTCAAAACGCTAGACATTAGGCATCATGTCTAGTACACTGTAGAGATGTTCATGGTTTTCTTTGTCTGCTCCTCAACGGCCACAAATATTCCCAGGTTTTGTGGGGTTGGCCGGGGGAAGTTTTGGCCCAAGTCTTTCACAAACCGGCTGGCCAGGCCAGACGTTCGACTGAAGGTGGCAGGAATTTTGAATTTGTTCAGGGTGCTGACTGGTGCCTACTCTTCCAAAAACTCACCCCAATCCAGACCCACAATCTTTTATACCCCATTAACCCTACCTACCATAAGCCAAACCTCTTACTTCCCAGATACTGTTTTTCTTATTTTGTTTGTCGAATCTCTAACTTATTGTGTCAAACTCTTGCCCAACTTTCTGTTCATTAACTTTTTGATTGTTCGTTGATGATGACGTTGACTCTGTTACCCCGTTCTTCCAAGATCCTCGATATTGTATAGAAAAAGATAAAGACCATACCTAATACAGACTTTCGAATGACAGGAAACTTAATGAGTTATTGGCATACGATCATGATTATGATATGACGGTCAATGTCGTCTCACCGTCTATTCCGAGCACTGTATGGTTGCGTACCCGGGGTGAACACCCCTGGGGATGGATAGCCGATCGAGCTTCACACTCCACAGCGTATTTCTTTCTTTCTTTTTGTATACAGGATCGAGGCTCGTGAAAGAGCAAACATTTATCACACAAAAAATCAAAACAGACACACAAAGTATATAATAATGGGAGCTATACAATAAGGGGAGTGGTAGACAAGATGGGGAGAGAAGGGGAAGCACAAACACAACATTTGAGAGCATGGACATCGGGAGATCTGTCGGAGGGAGAGGGCTTGGGGGGAGGAAGCGTGGGAAGGGGGTGGGGGTGTGAGAAGTATAAAACACAAGGATACTACAAGGACTTCCAGGAAAAAAGTTGGTATTTCAAAAAAGTGGATCTGGGGTGAAATTAGCGGGGGTAGAAAAGATCAAGGTTTTGGATGGGGGAAGATAAGAGATGGTGGTGAACAGCTGTTTTAAAGGCCTGGAGGGAGGAGTGGGATTGAAGGGAGTGGAGGGGTGGGGGGGGGGTTGTTCCAGAGGCAGGAGAAAAGGGGAATGAAAGAGTGAAGGTGAACAGAGAGCCTAGATTTTGGCAGTTTAACCATAAGAGGGTTGCAGGCGGATCTTGTGCGACCTCTCGGAATATTTGGGGGACAGAGCCCAGAGAGAGCTGGGGGAGCAAGGCCGGAGAGGAGTCGGTAGAAGACAGAAAGACTGCAACCTGCCTGCGGTGAGTAAGTGAGAGGCCCTCGGAGTTAACTTTATCGTGGGAGATTCCAATGATTCTGAAAGCTTTGGTTTCAACAGCGTGAAGCCGAGCTAGGTGTGAGGCAGGAGCACCGGCCCAGAGGGGAGAACAGTATTCCATTGAGCTGCGGATGAAAGCCTTGTATGTGGTGAGGAGCTCAGGTGTGCCAAGGAAGGACTTCGCACTACGGAGGATGCCCAGTCGGTGACTGGCTTTGGAGGCCAGATTTGAAATGTGGTTTTCCCAGGAAAATCCAAATCATTGGTTAAATCCAATGGCAGTGTGAATACGCATGGGGGATGAGGGCAGCGAAGCTCTTACCTCTATGGATCCCACCAGACATCCTCGACCCTGGTAATCAATTCAAACCGACGTGAGAGAGACGTGGGAGACGTGGGAGAGGGAATTATAATGCAAAAATACCGGCTATATTGAAAGAAATGCTAGTACCGGTAACAAAAGAATGCACGATAACTAAAATTCCTAATCGAAGGACCCTCCTCATGGACTCATATACAACACAAGGGGAAAAATATATGGAAAAGAATGCGTGTTTGTTTTTGTACTCAGGTTTGAGCGGCTCTTAAACCCCCCCCCGCCCCCATTGGGAATCGTCACAAACCCCGCATCCTGTAGAGAACTGCTTGAAGGTGGAACACTTAGGGCCTAGGTGGCATCGCCCATGGCACCGAAAGATGGCGCTGCCCACATCGGTACGTAGCCAATGACATCAGTACCCGACGTGTATGATGCCAGTCTGAGGAAGGCCGTGTCCGCACATGTGCCTGGCAATTGCAGTTGAGCTTTGGACCATAGCGATATAAGTCAGTCTGTCTGTCTCTCTCTCTCTCTCTCTCTCTCTCTATCTCTATCTCTATCTCTATCTATATCTCTCTATCTCTCACGTCGCCCCAACGGCAAGCTTTGGAGAGATGCGGACGTAGCATCTACCTACCATCATCCATCGCCTCCAGACAACGCCACTCCTGCTATCCTGCACTATAGTGCAGTATAAATTGACAAATGAGGCCTCAGAAAGATGAGGACTGGTGGCAGTGATGCATGCATGCATGCACACATGCACATACATGTTCATTGGGTCATGATTTCCATGTAAACATGCACGATTATGGTTTATAAACATGTTTGGCTTTGGTTTTGCATGTTTTGTTTTGTGTGACATCAAATGCTGTGTATTGTATGCACACATCATTTTATGCGTTACATCCAAGGGGGAGGGGGAAATCTTGGAGGTCTCCTGGCTCCTGATTGGTGGAGCCCGTTACTCCGCCCACAAGCTCCCCCACAATAACTTTCACTCTGATTGGTGGGTTTCTGAACCTGGACACCATGGTGTCCCTTTGGCCCTGGTGCATTGCCTTGTACATTATCCCTTATAAGTGGAGGACCTATCCTTCCTTTCCCCAATGCATAAAGACATACTAACCTGAAATAAGAAGGAGGGACTAAGATTATGGTCTGATATGAAATAACTATTCCAAGGGACCTGTAGGGTGGTTGCCATTACTTTTTAGTGTTTTCCCAAAACCACAACAATATGTTCAATCTGCAGCCAATTTCAAATATATCTTCCCTTATTATTAACCAATATCACAGCCAACTCCCTTAGCTAATACATAATTAATCAATGCCAGGTACTGCCATTCCAATTTTCAATTTTGTGGTCAAATTATTCTGCTGAGGTTTTTACATGATAGACACCTATACTGCATTGTTAAAAAGATACATTCATTGGTTAACTATCAACACAATGTCATGTGAAACAGCAACATATGAAAATGTGAAACAGCAGAAGGTTCATGGCAATTTCGGTAAAATGGCAAAGATGGATGCATTTTTACAATTTTTACGATAGGCAACGAGGTTTTGACAAAATACGAAATACAAACAAATAATCAGTGTATAAATAACAAAATATCAGGAGAAGTAAGGATACGAGATAGAAGAAAAGTGGATTCCAAATGTACAATTATGGGTATGGCAATTGAATGGTTCAATCGAATTGAAGTCAGAGCTGTGGATCGGATAAGGTTTGGTGAAGAAGGCAAAACATGGTGATGAAACAGCTCAGCATCAGCCCCAGTTATTTCCCTTCCTACTCAGATTCTCCATGTTAGTTGAGAAAGACATGACGAAATAGGCATGGGGAGATGGAAGTGCAGAGATGACACAGGAAAAATGTGGGCGTGGATAGATACCTTTATTCGCTGCTTGGCACCTGCTTGATGTGTACTCCATGTTGTACCACTTTGTATGTACGGGTGTTCCAAAAAAACCCTGACAACTTTGGTTGTGAATATATTGAGAACCTCAAATGATACAATGATACCCTTTGGTTTATATGATACAGAAAATCAAAGTTTTGTGCACACCATCAATATACTTCACTGTGAGCTCCGTTTGTTGCGTGCAGGACATCAAGGTGGTACAATAGTTCTTGCCATGTTCCGCTCAGCATATTTGCATCCACCGGTGGGCATCAAGCTGTGATCCGACAACGAAGATCCTGCAGGTTTGCCACCTTGGTGTTGTCAACAACATATTTGACAAACCCCCAAATAAAAAACTTAAGAGGGGTTATGTCTGGTGATCGTGGGTGCCAGACAGTTGGTCTGTCTCGGCCAATCCAGCGACCTGGAATTTTTGGTTGTTGGTAGTCCCATTTCTCTGGATGCATGTTGTATTGATTTTCTGGGACTTTGTTGAAATAATTCACGCGCTCGACGTCTGCTGCACTTGTGCTTGGTCGACCGGTACTTTTCTGTCTCTGAAAACTTCTAGTTTCCTTAAACATCTTGTAACACTCTCTGATACTACTCTGTGATACTTTTTGATCTTGTATCACTGATACTAGTTAGTGGGTTCCTTCAATACCTTGTACGGAAATTACGCTGAACTGGTGAGTTGAATCTCTTCTCGATGAACCATTCGACGCACTGAGCTTTCTTCTGTGGAGTCGCCATTTTCTTTTCTTTTAAACCATCAGACCTGAAAGTAAAGTAAACTTTATGGGTTTCTGTAACACATAAAACAAAGGGTATTGTTGTATCATTTGTGGTATTAAATATATTAACAACCAAAGTTGGACAGGGCTTTTTGGAACATTCTGGTATGTAAGCTTATGTGTATGTAAATAACGTCATGGCCAAAAATATTGGCACCCTTGCACTTTTTTCAAATAACTTACAATTTTCTCGAAAAATAAGTCGAAATTGACAAAAGTATTTGTTCTCCACAATTATTTATTTCACTGTTAATATTATAGAACCTTTGTTTTTGATTCAGAACTTAATATATCCTTTTAAATCAGAAAATAAAAAGAAATGGCATTGACAAAATTATTGACACCCGAGACTTAATATTTGGTAGCACATAATATTTGGTAGCCTTTGGACAAAATAACTGAAGTCAAGCACTTCCTATAGCCATGAATGAGCTTCCTACACCTCTCTACTGGCAGTTTGGCCCACTCCTCTTGTGCAAACTGCTCCAGTTCTCCCAGATTTGAAGGGTGCCTTCTCCCAACTACTGTTATCAGATCTCCCCACAGGTGTTCAATGGGATTTAGATCTGACTCATTGCTGGCCACTCCAGAACAGTCCAGCGTTTTGTCTTGAACCATTAGTGGATGCTTTTTGAAGTGTGTTTGGGGTCATTGTCCTGCTGCAAGACCCATGACCTTCGACGGTGACCCAGCTTTCTGACACTGGGTTAAACATTGTGCTCCAAAATGCCTTGGTAAGCTCTTGATTTCATGATGCCATGCACACATTCAAGGCACCCAGTGCCAGATGCAGCACAGCAACCCCAAAACATCACTAAACTTCCTCCGTGTTTGACTGTAGGGAAGGTGTTCTTTTCTTTGAAGGCTTCATTTTGTTTTCTGTAAACATAGAGATGATGTGCTTCACCAAAATGCTCTAATTTGGTCTCATCTGTTCACAGGAAATTCTCCCAGAAGTATTTTGGCTTGTTCAGGTGTGTTTTGGAAAACTCCAGTCTGGCTTTCTTATGTCTCTCTCTCAGCAGTGGGATCATCCTGGGTCTCTTACCATAGAATGCCCTTTCATTGAGTTGGCAACAGATGGTGCGAGTTGAAACTGCCGTACCTTGTGTCTGAACGTCAGCTTGAATCTGTTTGTCAGTTGATTGAGGTGCTTTCTCCACCATTCGAACAATCCTTTGCTGCAATCTTCAATCAAGTTTTCTCTTGCGGCCACGTCCAGGGAGGTTGGCTAAAGTGCCATGGGCCTTACACTTCCTGATAACATTGCGTACGGTGGACACAGGAACATAAGGTCCCTGGAGATGGACTTGTAGCCTTGAGATTGTCAATGCTTGGCGACAATCTTGTGTCTGACCTCCTCAGAAAATTGTCTGGTTTTCTTTCTTTTCTCCATGCTCATTGTGGTACACACAGTGACACAAAACAGCAGAATGACTCCTTTTCCCCATTCAAACCGGTTGAATGAGTGATTTTTATATTGCATGCATGTGGAACTCACCACAGGTGAGTTCAATTCCAAAGTAAAGAAGAATCGCCTGCTTGAAATCTAATTATTTCTAACAACATCCAAACGGTGCTAATAATATTGTCCGGGCCATTTTAGGATTTCCGTGTGGAATAAGCTAAGATTTAGTATTTTGTTGAGGTTTTTTTGTTTTGTTCCACTGCAAACCAAAGAAATACTTGTTCATATGTGGATACCAAAATATTTTTTTATTTCAACAATTTTCTTGAAGAAATGGTGCATTATTTGAAAAAAGCGAAAGGGTGCCAATATTTTTGCCACGGGTGTATGTTATGTATACCCGCCCCCCCCCCCACCCCACTGCCTATAAAAAGTCGACACCCTTTTCAAAATTTTCACCTTTTGTTGCCTTATAGTCTGGAATCAAAATGCATTAATTCAGACTGTTTTCACCTTGATTTACACATCATAATTCACAACTTCCAGGTGAAAAAAAAATTAATTAAAAATACCAAACTGGCTTATCTTGGTTGGACAAGTGTCCACCTGCCTTTTTTAATAGCAATTGCAAATTAGCCAATCAAAAATTAGTAGTCAATCTCCTTCAAAATATATATGTATATATATATTATAAATATGTATACAGTCACGTGAAAAAGTAAGGACACCCCATGTAAAGTTTTGACTTTTTCAACATATTTCAACATACAGCTATTTGATCTTCATTTCAACAATATTGATAGATAAGGGTGATATAATATAACAAATATCATGAAACATTTACATTTTGTAGTCCATTGTATAATTGAAATGAACATAAATGCAAATTTCGCATGTGGAAAAAGTAGGTACACCCCTACATTTATCACTACTTCAAATACCTAGAATTAGAATCAGGTGCACCAGCTCAGGTGCAAATGATTAGAACATCGTTAGAGAGGATCTTGGAGGAACCTGTCTTATTTAAACCTCAGACATTTCGTTTGGTTTGCTCTTTGTTGTTGAAGTGTGCGGCGTCACCATGCCGAGATCAAAAGAGCTCTCTGAGGCCTTCAGAAAGAAGGTTATAGATGCCTACGAGTCTGGGAAGGAATTTAAAAAGATCTCCAAACAATTTGAAATCAATCATTCGACTGTCCGAAAGATCATCTACAAGTGGAGAAGATTCCAAACAACTGCCAACTTGTTCAGGCCAGGCCGCCCCAGCAAGTTCAGCCCGAAAGCAGACCGCAAGATGCTGAAAGAAGTCTCTAGGAACCTAAGAATGTCATCAAGGGACCTACAGGTAGCTCTTGCCACTGTTGATGTCAAAGTGCACGAGTCTACCATTAGAAAGAGGCTGCACAAATTTGATCTACATGGGAGGTGTGCCAGGAGGAAACCTTTGCTGTCCAGAAGGAACATCAGTGCTAGACTAAAGTTTGCAAATGAACACCTAGGCAAAGACCAGCACTTCTGGAACAATGTGCTCTGGACAGATGAGTCAAAGGTAGAGCTATTTGGCCACAGTACGAGAAGACATGTTTGGCGAAAACCAAAGCCAGCATTTGACCACAAGAACCTGATACCAACTTTAAAGCATGGTGGTGGAAATATTATGGTTTGGTGCAGCTTTGCTGCATCAGGGCCTGGGCAGCTCACCATCATAGAATCCACTATGAATTCTTCATTGTACCAGAGGGTGCTTGAGGATAATGTGAGGCCCTCTGTCAGGAAGTTGAAGCTCAACCGAAGGTGCACCTTGCAACATGACAATGACCGTAACATACCAGTAAATCCACCAAGGAATGGCTGAAAATAAAGAAATGGAGGGTACTGGAATGGCCAAGTCAAAGCCCAGATCTAAATCCCATCGAGATGTTGTGGGGGGATTTGAAATGGGATGTGCATGCAAGAAACCCCTCAAACATCGCACAGCTGAAATAATTCTGCATGGAGGAGTGGGCAAAAATTTCTCCCAGTCGATGTCAGAGACTGGTAGACAGTTATAAGAAACGCCTACTTGAGGTTGTTTCTGCCAAAGGGGGCATTACCACCTATTAGAGCCAAGGGTGTACTTACTTTTTCCACATGTGAAATTTGCATTTATGTATATTTAAATTATACAATGGACTACAAAATGTAAATGTTTCATGATATTTGTTATATAATATCACCTTTATCTCTCAATATTGTTGAAATGAGGATCAAATAGCTGTATGTTGAAACATGTTGAAAAAGTCAAAACTTTACATGGGGTGTACTTACTTTTTCACATGACTGTATATATAAATATGTATATGTATATATATATATATATATACAGACTTGGCATTTAATATGGAATATTTTTTTTTTCTTGACTTGGGTTTACTTTCTGAACTCGGTATATCAATCTGGTGAGTTTCTTTTATGCTTCAGTGATGTCTTTGTTGAAAGAACCATGTCACTGATTGTCTTTCGAGGCAAGAAGTCAATAACAGGATTATATCACAGGTGGCATGACAAAATGTAAGGACAGGTACATTTGACGATTGGCTTCACAATCGGGTATATAAGGGTTGTTGCGTTCTGTATTTGTGGAAAACAACTGCTGCACGTCTACAAATGTTATTGCCGCTTCCCCTGGAGATGGTCCGTCAACTTGACAATGCTGTTTGTCATGGAGTGGTGGCTTTACGAAATTCTGGCATGAAACAGCCTGCTATTGCTCGGCAATATGGCATCACTCAAGCTCAGGTGTCAAAGATCCTGAAACGAAATGCTCAGAGGGGTGTCGCTACTCCAATACCGAGGCCAGGACGTCCACGCAGAACCACAAGGAGAGATGATCGCCAGCTGCACCAGTTAGTCTGCAATGGCCGTACCAAGTCAGCTAATTGGCTTAGGGCAGAGTGGCAGCAACTGACAAATGTGCCTGTATCCAGAAGGCTAGTCAACCAACGACTGGTTCAAGCAGGCTATCGTGCCAGGCGTCCCATGAGAAAGCCACGCCTGACCAGACAACACAGCCAGCGCCGATTGCAGTGGGCCAGAGACCACCATCAATGGCAGCCAGGAAACTGGATTCACGTGACCTTCAGTGACGAGTCTAGATTTCTGGTCTATCGTCAAGATGGCCGCGTCCGAGTGTGCAGACAAGTGCATGAAGCCCACAACGAAGATTGTATAGTGCCAAGAGTCCAAGCTGGAGGTGGTGGGGTGACCGTTTGGGCTGCTTTTCATGCTGGGGGCAAAACTGACCTGGTTGTTCTGAATGGAAACCTGAACCAGTTCAAGTACAGGGTCATTCTGGAAGAAACATTGCTTCCATTTGCTCGTGCAGCCTTTCGAGGAAACTTTGCAAGATGACAATGCACGGCCTCATCGTGCTCGCATGATCCAACACTTTCTTGCTGACCATGGTGTAGAGCATATGTAGTGGCCTGCCATGTACCCGGATATGAATCCGATAGATAACTCGTGGGCAGAATTAACGCGTCAAATTGACAACTTCGACCAGCAGACTGCCTCTGTGCGTGAATTGCAGCAGACTATTGTCACTGCATGGCAAGCGATTCCTGTCCAAACCTTGGCAAATCTCGTGAACAGCATGCCTCGACGTGTACGTGTGCTCTCCTGAATGCCCGTGGGGGTTACACGAAGTACTGAGCTGTAATTTTACTGTCCGTAATCCCAGTCATAATTTAGCTTTTGTTTTTGTTGAAATTATTTTTTTGCTAATGTGCAAAATAAAGAGATACTTCTGGAAAACGTACAGAAGTTTAACACAGTACTGTCCGTGAATTGAGTTCGATATCAGTTTACATCACTTTCAAGGATCAATTTATTTGCTTCGAAATGTCAAATGTGGTTTTTGTTTCTTCTAAAGGTCACATTAACAAAATCTAGAATAATTTCAACATAATTCCAATGAACTTTTGGTTCTAAGTCATCTTGAAAAGCAAGTTCGCCCCCACAAAAAAAAAATTCCATATTAAATGCCAAGTCTGTATATATATATATATATATATATATATATATATATATATATATATATATATATATATATATATATATATATATATATATATATATTGTTGCGGTTTTGTGTTTTACAAATAAAGGTTAATTTCCCCTCATAGTTTAGTCACACTACAACACGTAGCCTCGCGATAGTTCAGTTATTTCTTAGTAAATGTAAGCATAGTCCTTTTCCTGTGTTAGTTTTGCGTTGAGTAGAATAATGAGAGTTTGGTCTCCTTCCAATGCTTTATGCTGCCTCGATACTTTGAGTTTTGGCACAAAACACCACGAGGCCGGCCTGACAAGTCGACCCAGGCTGAAGGAAGGCGGGACAGAAGGAGTGGGGAGTGACCGGTAAGCACGAGCTGCCAATCAGGGCTCAAGGGGAGTGGCTTAGCACTGCGGCAAAAGGCGTGGTTTGGAACATTCGAGGCAGGCCAGGGCGTGGCAATATAACCCTGTGCCCGAAGCCCCCACCTCAGTTAGGAGTTCTGAGAGTGCGCGGTGTTGAACAAGTTAAGAGTTCTGAGAGTGCGCGGTGTTGCATTGAGTTACAAGTTGGGTTCGCGGTTGAGCTTGAGTCAGATCCTCCGTTGAGTTACGAGAGTGAAAGCGCGAAGTTGTATTAATCGTGCTGTGAAGGACCGTCGTGCCGGGCGAGAGACGGGCATATCTTCCTGCCTGCCTTTGTTCGAGATATGCGCCGCGAGGATCCCTGCCGTCTGCCTGCCTGCCTTCGTCGAGGGACGTGCTGTGACCGCAAGAGGGCCACGCCGGGTGAGCTGTTCCTGCATGACCAAGCCGGCACGTTCAGCGCATGAACATTTCCTTCCTTCATCCCCCTGTGAGTGTGAACGGGCCCATTGTCTGGGATATAAGTTAGAGACTGACTAAGATCTGCCTTGTGTCTCTGCTTCTGCTACCGATCATTGTAAATAATAATTATTAAACCTGTTATTTCTTTGATTCGACCGTCTCGTCTTTTCCCTCATTGACCGAGCGTGGTACGAATAATATCGTTCTAATCAGGTTCCAATAACAAGGTAATAGCACGGACCACGTGGTGCGCCATCTGCTCAGGTGCACTCAAATTACACGTGGTTCGTGTGAGACTTGATCCCCGCTTCTGCGGCAGCGTGGGTACTTAGGTATGTGCGAACATTGTCCCGAAACCCTGTCCCACGTCCGACCGGAAGTGGCGACTCAAGTCTCACGGTTGCGATGACCCGAGGAGAACAAGGGGCTTAATCTCCCCTTGGTAAGGGAACGGGGGTCGCGTGAAACCGTAATATATATATATATATATATATATATATATATATATATATATATAATATTATAGATATACAGTCGGACCCTGTTATTCGCGGAGGATACGTTACTGGAAAATCTGCGAATAGCGAGACCCTCAAATAGCGGGGAATTTTTCAATGGAAAAAGGGGGAATAGGTTCCAGAGTCGTGAAAATCTATGAATAGAGAGGAACAAACCACGGACAGCAAGGCAAAATCCGCAAATGGTGACGCAAATCCCGAGAATATCCCGATAATCCACGAAGGTTGATGAAGGTCCCCGAAAAGGCGAGATAAAAACGGCAAATGGTGACGAAAATTCACGAAGGTTGATGAAAATCTGCGAAGGTCGATGAAAATCTGCGAAGGTCGATGAAAATCCTCAAAGATCGATGAAAAACCCATGAATGTATGCCGCGGCATTGTTTCAATGTGGAAAGGGGGGATACGTTATAGGTTCTCGGCGGTTCCTGATTCATAGAGGAAAATTTTTAAAGTTTAAAATGTTTGACTGCAAATGCACATGATTACAATTTCATAAAAAATGCGTGCAAATCAAAAAAAAATGACAACACCAGGTATCATTTCCAGTTTATTGAAGGAATGCGCTTACAGTGTTTTAAAAGTGCTTAACCATACCTTACCGTGAAAGTAAAAAAAAAAAGTACAGATACATTCAAAGTACACCGCCCCCATGCCAAATAATTAAATATCCTACAGCGCAGCATTGCCGGGGCGCCTGCCGGGCCTCCGGCGCCCGGCAATACCGCAGTGCAGCTCATAGAGACTGCATTGGGAGGGAGAGGTGTACAATAATTGATTGATTAATTGCATAATTATAATCAATTAAAGATAATCATAAAATATTTTCTTAATCAATGGGCTAATATCATAACAAAACCACTTGTGCTTCATCTGAAGATGTATCTTTTAGAAATTTAATTTAAAAAGTCATTCATAAATAAATAATTTACTTATTAATCGATGAATAATGAATCGAATAAATGATAAATCAATAAATCAAAAATATCCTTTATAACCACATCACTTGGTCACTGTCATGTCCAAATATTAGCTTCCCAGCTCAAAAGGTGCCTGAGATATTGCCCAGATGAGAAATAAAATAAATAAATAAATAAATAATAATGAAAATAAATAAATAATCATCATTAAAAAATTAAATAGTTAATCAATTGGCTAATAGAATACATAAACCACCACCATTTCATCCGAATCTGTAACTTTAAAAAAAAAAATTAATTAAGTCATTCATCGAATAATTAAATAATTTATCGATTAATTTGATGATTCAATTCATCACAAATAGCCTTTACAGCCAGATCACTTGGTCATTGTCATGTCCAAATATCAGCTTCCTTGGTAAAAAGGTGCCTGAGATATTGCCCAGATGAGAAATAAAATAAATAAATAATTAATAATGAAAATAAATAAATAATAATCAAAAATAAATAAATAATTAATCAATTCGCTAATATAACACATAAACCATCACCATTTCATCGGAATGTGTAACTTAAAGAAAAAAAAAATTAGTCATTAATCGAATAATTAAATAATTAATCGATTAATTGATTAATTGATTAATCAATAAATCAAAAATAACTTTTACAGCCAAATCACTTTGTCATTGGCATGTCCAAATATCATCTTCCTAACTCAAAAGGTACCTGAGATCATGGTCAGAAGAAAAAGGAAATAAATAAGTACTTAATTAATCGCTAATAATTAAATAACTCATCAATTAATTGATTAATAAAAAACAAAAAATAGCTTTTTTGACAAAGTACTGGCTCACTATTGTGGCGAAATTTCAGCTTCCTAGCTCAAAGGATGGCTGAGATATCGCCCGGACAAACAAACAAACAAGAAAACAAGAACGCAAGAAAACAACCAGAGTGAAAACTGAGTACTCCCTTTCAGCGTGCGTCACTGCCGAGCCCCCTTCGGTGCCCGGCAATGACGTTATGCAGCGCCTGGAGATGGCATAGGAAAGGTGCGGTGTACAACACAACACCAGGCACTATTTCTAATTTATTGAAGGAATGTGCTTACAGTTTACTAAAAGTGCTTAACCATACCGTACCATGAAAGTAAAAAAAACAACACCAGGTACAGTACCATTTCCAATTTATTGAAGGAATGTGCTTACAGTTTATTAAAAGTGCTTAACCATACCGTACCATGAAAGTTTAAAAAAAACACAACACCATCATATATCGTTTAAATGTTTATTTTACAAACATACGCAACTTTCAAATGATGATGATGATGGTGATGATGATGATGATGATGAATTAAAATCTCAAGAATTCTTCAAACTTTCAGGGCGACCAAAATTATGGTGCAGCAAAATCGTGCACTAAGGGAGAGCCAGGAGAAGTAGGAGAAGGTGAGGATGCTGGTGAGGATGCTGAGAGGAAGGCAGGAGAGGGTGCTGGTGATCTTGAAGAGGAGGGAGCAGGGCTGAAGAAATGGGTAATGGAGAGTTGCCTGACACATTGCCCAACATTTCGATGCAGCTCTTTGTACGGGAGCAGCGCATCATCCAAGGCTCTCTTGAACTTGAGGTACCTCTCCACGACTGGGTCAGCATCTTGCACCCTGTCCGCAAGTGCGCACATGCCATGCAGCAACTCGCCCAGGAACTGGACTGAGAGGTTGGACCTTGGCACCTTTTTCTCATTACTGCCGCCTCCGCCTCCTCCTCGGAAACCTTTGGAATGGCGTCCAACTCGTCTTCGATGAGTGGGTTTAGGGTACAGTTCAGCATCATGGGTTTCAGCATGAAGTCCCTCGTCTGCGTGTTGTCCTCAATTCATATTCTGAGAGTCTTCTCCATCCTTTCCATGTGGACATTCCGGACACGGGTGACCGCCTTCGTACTCAATATAGTGCTTCTTGAAGCTTTCTCATGAATCACCTTCTCCTTCTTCCGTATGTAGCGAACGGTGGATTAATTGACGCCGTAATGCCTACCAACAGAGGCCGCACTCTCTTCTCTCAAAAGCCGGTCCAGCAGCTCAACTTTCTGGCTCAGGCTCATGACTTTCTTCTGACTCTTGGTAGTCGTCGCATCTCCGGCATTGCTCCTGCGTTTGGGAGCCATAATTGAACGATGAACAGAGCGAGTCAAAACCACAGGTCGAAGCAACAGGACGAGAACAATGATCTCGATCAAGGACACAATCTGTATGTATATAGAATTGCGAGCATTGTGGGTATCTGCGGGAGCCCATTGTTTGTGGGGGATGTTATCGGATGATGTATCGAGCGTATCTGCTAATTTCAATAATAGATTTACTGAATCATTTGCATTCTATAACTCACGGAGGATGACTTGTTTTAGTCGCTGATGGAACATCCCCCGAAGCGTTTTCATTGCCTAACATCTCGGATGATGCTTTACCGTAAATTGCAAACTGTAATCGATTTAATGAGGCATTTGCATTCTATAATTCGTGGAGTTGACTTGTTTACACATCTGGAAGGGACATCCCGCGAAGCTCGTTTATAGTGCGGCTAAAATTCGCGGCCACGAAAGCCATGAAAACACAAAGCACACGGCAGTGAATGTACGGTACTGTACTGTATAAGCACGTCATGCTCGTGATTTGTATAAGATGGGGTTTTTTTTGCGTACGTCCACCTGCTTTTTGCACGGCTGGAAAAGATTGGTTTTATAAATGGGTCAAGCTAGCGGCTCGTGAATTTTTCTTTTCCGCCCTTGGAAAACTGCGAATTTGCAGAACACAGCGCGGAAAGAAAAAAAAACATGAATTCACGGGACATTTTTCTGCGAATAGAGAAACATGTCGCATTTTATCAACCGTGAATACGCGGATTCCGTGAAGAGCGGCACCGCGAATAGCGGGGACTATATATATATATATATATATATACAGTATATATATATATATAATTTTTTTAAATACATATTGTTACGTTTCTGTTGCCGGCCTTCTTCCCCTTATCAAGGGGGGATTAATCCCCTTGTCTTTACTAGCCTGGCGGAACCGGGGCTTGCAACGTCCCTTCCGGACAGCGCCAAATAGGGTTTCGGGACCAAATTCTCGCTCGTACCTAAGTACTCGCGCTGCCCTGGAAGCGAGGAAACAAGCCTCGCACGAACCACGTGTGATGTTGGTACGCCGAGCGGTTTGCATACACATGATCCTCGCAGTCTTAATTAATGGAACCCGATTGGAGCGATCTTATTCGTGCCACGCTTAGCCAAATGGAGAAATCACGGGAACGATCGAATTCAGAAGAAAGGAAGAACAGATAGGTTTAATTACACGTATATACAGTTCAGGACGAAGAGACAAAGAGAAATCCTTATACAGTCTTAACTATCCCAGAGACAACGGGCCCGTCTCACACACTCACACAGGGTATTGCAGATGGGCAGGTGTTCCCCAGCGCGGCCAAGGATGGTCCTCGTCCAGCTCTCCACGGCCCCGGCACGTCCGCAAAGATGGAGGCAGGCGAAGGCAGGGCCACGCAGCGTGTCTCTCGAGCAAAGGCGATATATCGGGGCGAACGGTAGGGAGGACCTTTACGGCAAAGGGCGGGACGGCTTTTACGGCAAAGGGCGGTTACTCAGCCTCGTTCACTCGCTTGGCTGAAATGCGCAAGTTCGTTATAAACGCGCCAGGCTGCGCCCGCGTATATCTAGCGACCAACTCTTCTTCCTCAATTCACTGGGTGTTGGTTAGCGCACGCGTTCTTATGCGATAGTCAATTTCATCAAGTGGTACAATGCGAGTTCTCTCATCACAAGCTCCCGAATGCCAGTCCTCTGCTTTAGTCCTCTCTTCCCTCTGCAAGTCCTGTGACGCAAGTCCTCCGCTTCCTCTGCAAGTCCTCTCGAGGGCTTTGCGCAGCGGGTTATATAGGCATTCCCCGCAAACCTTCTGGAACTCACCAGACTCTTCTCACCATGCCCTCTGACGCCGCCACCTCTGAGCTCTGATTGGCGGCTCATTCTTACAGTCATCGCCTCTGCCGCTCTGACCTCAACGCCGCCCCCACCTTTTTAGGCCTACCTCGTGTTAACTCGACTCGTGAACAACCAATGGGGAGCAAAATGGATTCCGCCTCTCGAGGTAGAATGGTTTGCAGAAGTAGGACCTATTCTCCTGTCTTTACACAATGCAGAATTAACACTGGAAAGGGCCTACTCTCACACATACTAAGAAATAACTATACTACAAATGAGGCTACCTGTTGCTCGTGTGACTATCTATGGGGGGCAACCTTTAACCTTTATTGAGCTCACTTTACAAACCTCAAAACCGTAGCAATATATATGTTGCTTGCTTGACATCCTAGCTTGACTAGCAGCATATGCAGTTAGAGGAACTCATGCAACTTTTGTCTGTCCTGGACCCAATGTTTGATCTCACCGTCCACATGGTTTCTAGCTCCCTCAGCTAACTTTCCACCATAAACCACCAGGTCTTTCTAGGTCATCCAAACCTCCTTCGACCTCCAGGCTCAGTGTTTCACTGTTTTGTGATGTTCTTTCCCATACGCAGTGCATGTCCAATACATCTCCACATCCTGATTTTAATTTCTTCCAGTCTTTCTTTCTACCACCTTCGTGCTAACTCTCTTTGACCAGAAGATTCGTAAAATCCTTTTGTAACATATACAAGTAAATGATTCGAGTTTCTGCGCAATGACTTTGGTTACTTTCTATACTTTTATTTTACATTGCTCTCAAAAATCTAAAACTTCAATTTTCGTGTTTTACTTATTTATTTCCAGATATCTACCATACTCATAAATGCTACTTTTGCTTTCTGCAGTCGTTGTTGAACACATGAGTTCTCTCCTCCTGTTGCAGTGACCATAAACCCTAGACACGTTATCCAGTCAACATCTAATTCATAAAATACATCAGTACATAATAAATAGACGAGCGATAAGTGGGCTTCATTCGCCATCACATGAGTCTATGTATTAGGTACGAATGAGAGGTGGTTGTAGTATCGATCTGGTATGGAGAAGGTGCTATATTATCCATGAAATGTGGCAAACGTTTGGACTTTCAAACAACCTTTTCTTCTGTCTTTTCGTTGCAAATGAATGTCCAAAGCAGATGTTTCACATGACGAGTCTTATTCATTATTGTACAACCTTTTTCCATGCTGTAACAGCTTCACTTTTTAAGGTTTGTATAATGGAAAGGCTCGACCATGAGAGCTGACAAAACTGCAGAAAAACGTCCAATCTGAGATGTTTTAGTGACTTTCTTCACCCAATGTGCAGAGAGATCAAACAATTTATTTTGATTTTTGCAGCATTTGTGGTAGTCAAACGTTTTTACCTTTGCCCTCCTTTTTGATGTTAACCCTTTCGGTTCGAAAGTCCAAACCACTGGCAGATGTGTTTCGAAATGTCCGAGATAGGCTGTTTGGGAATGCCACCCCTGACTCTGTACTCTCTTCCGATGTTCTCTGAAGACAAGCCAGAAGTTTCAAGTTGCACGCAGCTCATGTGCATGAAATCTCTTTGAAATGGTTGCCAAGACCAAATCACATACCACCGACATAGAGACAGCCCAGCCCTGTGCGGAGTGACATTGGGAAGCCTGGATGTCCAATTAGAAAAAAAGGATGCAAGTGTAACACTGAAGAATGTCCTTGTGCTGATCGCCCGGCAGTGCTACGATGCAACTTTTCAGTTAGGAAATAACATTTGTATTCATGCAAAAATCAAATAGAAGAAAAACAAATCCAGGGAGGGCTGCACCTCTGCAGACGACCACCAAGATACAGTATTATTCAGATGTATCACGAGTGGGTGCACCTGTGCACACACATTCTAACCTCACGGTGCGTCGGAATGTGTCCATGATTCAAAAAAATTACACACGCGGCAAGGGAAATGATGATGTATGCAGGGAAAACACATACAAATCTGACCTATCCACATTATTTGTCCTTCAAGGAATGGCTTCCCATAATCACATCGCATGATTGAATCCTGTAGACCTACATACTTTTTCAACCCCATCCTATCCTCATACTTTATGCTTCAAAACTCCATCCATGATCCTTGACCAATGTAAATAGGAAAAACATAACCACACGTTCATTGATGCATCGAAGCGCAAACGTTCTCCAAAGACCTTGAAATAAACTTGGTTTTTTTTATTATTTAACTCAGCAGGTTTTCGCTTGCCGTGATCGTGGCATCCGGTGTTTCGCGCCATTACAGCTGTCTCGCAGGTTGCCCACTCACCATGCGCTCGCGACACTCGTACGCCTGTCGTTATGCTCATTATGTCGAAGTGGAACAGTGCTGTAAAACCAATGGTAGGCACGAATAGTCAGTCAAGAAGACGTATACGTGCGATGTGAGCGAAAGAAGGCTTTTGGCGGACCGTTTTACTCGGTCTGGGGTCGATATGGGTTATTAGCGGATATTTAATCCAAAAACCAAATGCGACAAAACCCTACCTTGAACAGAACCCTACCTTGAACAAAACCCTACCTTGAACAAAACCCTACCTTGAACAGAACCCTACCTTGAACAAAACCCTACCTTGAACAAAACCCTACCTTGAACAGAACCCTACCTTGAACAAAACCCTACCTTGAACAAAACCCTACCTTGAACAGAACCCTACCTTGAACAAAACCCTACCTTGAACAAAACCCTACCTTTGAACAGAACCCTACCTTGAACAAAACCCTACCTTGAACAAAACCCAACTTTGAACAAAACCCGACCTTGAACAAAACCCGACCTTGAACAAAACCTTACCTTGAACAAAACCCTACCTTGAACAAATCCCTACCTTGAACAAAACTCTACCTTGAACAAAACCTTACCTTGAACAAAACCCTACTTTGAACAAAACCTGACCTTGAACAGAAGCCTACCTTGAACAAAACCCTACCTTGAACAAAACCCTACCTTGAACAAAACCCTACCTTGAACAAAACCCTACATTGAACAAAACCCGACCTTGAACAGAAGCCTACCTTGAACAAAACCCTACCTTGAACAAAACCCTACCTTGAACAAAACCCTACCTTGAACAAAACCCTACCTTGAACAAAACCCTACCTTGAACAAAACCCTACCTTGAACAAAACCCTACCTTGAACAGAACCCTACCTTGAACAAAACCCTACCTTGAACAAAACCCTACCTTGAACAGAACCCTACCTTGAACAAAACCCTACCTTGAACAAAACCCTACCTTGAACAGAACCCTACCTTGAACAAAACCCTACCTTGAACAAAACCCTACCTTTGAACAGAACCCTACCTTGAACAAAACCCTACCTTGAACAAAACCCAACTTTGAACAAAACCCGACCTTGAACAAAACCCGACCTTGAACAAAACCTTACCTTGAACAAAACCCTACCTTGAACAAATCCCTACCTTGAACAAAACTCTACCTTGAACAAAACCTTACCTTGAACAAAACCCTACTTTGAACAAAACCTGACCTTGAACAGAAGCCTACCTTGAACAAAACCCTACCTTGAACAAAACCCTACCTTGAACAAAACCCTACCTTGAACAAAACCCTACCTTGAACAAAACCCTACCTTGAACAAAACCCTACCTTGAACAAAACCCTACCTTGAACAAAACCCTACCTTGAACAAAACCCTACCTTGAACAAAACCCTACCTTGAACAAAATCCTACCTTGAACAAAACCCGACCTTGAACAAAACCTTACCTTGAACAAAACCCTACCTTGAACAAAACCTTACCTTGAACAAAACCCTACCTTGAACAAAACCTTACCTTGAACAAGCATTTGGTTCTAAGATAAGTGAATTTAATAACATAATTTATTCCGCTTCATTGATTTATGGTGGATAAATCCACGTGAAAAAGTAACACGAAATGACTCGTCATTCATCTATTATGAATAAGCAAGTGCATGAATCATATATGGCTCCTGCATGTGGGAGTCAAGGCTCATTGTAGAGACAAATGACAAAGAGTGGATATCACATAATGACAGTGTTGGAGTGAAGAGGAGCAATCAAGCATGGGAGAAAAGCGAATCAAAAGTAGTTATTAGTTAAGGGAGAGGACATGATAGATAATTGTGTACTTTGACTTTCTTTATCCACCCTGGAGGGCAGGACACAATTCTACAAAGATATGAACAAATTAACATGGCGGAGAAGTCGGCTTCAAAATGTCGAAAAAGAATGAATGTTCATTGATGAGCAAGTGTGTTGAGGGTCAAGAGCAAGACGTGAGCAAGAGAAATCGAACAGGTGGAAACCAAATGAGAACTGTTCAGAGATCAACCTCAACAACTGTTCATGGAGCGACTATTGGGGATGCCTCTTCGAGGTGGGTGTACCCCACGATGTAAGTAGGAGCCAAATCTTCGTCATCTTCCCTGCTGCCTGGATTCGTCAGGGCAATGTGGTTATAATCAGAGTGCTGATCGGTCCCCATGGACTGGCCCTTTCCCTCTTGTTTTTGTCTGTCTCTCTCTTTTATAACTGTCATGGCCCTGACTTCGTGAAGGTGGGGATACACCATCCTGGATGTGGGGGATCTCTGGGTCGCTACTGGGAGATTGATCGGCTGTCTCCATGCTGCAGGCTTGTTCGAGAGAACTGTCCGGGGCTATACAACAACAACAACAACAACAACAACTGTTTATAGTAGCAGAGTTTAGCAAGACCGTGGCTTCCTGTCTTTCTATACAGCCCCAACCTGTATATTTCTGTATGTATGGGGGATCTTGAACATGCGCCAAATTAGATACATACAAAACAGTGCTGAAGGTCCTCGAATGAGTTACAACAGTAACTGATGCCAACCAATAGCAGGATAGATACCACAGAATTATGCTTTATGAGACATGCCGTGAAATGTGCAACCAAAATGGCAAAACAGCATCAGGGTGGGAGTGGACCTATATTTCTCGGTAAACTGCATCAGCGTGAGAGTGGACCTATATTGCTCAGTAAACTGCATCAGGGGTGGGAGTGGACCTATATTGCTCGGTAAACTGCATCAGGGGTGGGAGTGGACCTATATTGCTCGGTAAACTGCATCAGGGTGGGAGTGGACCTATATTGCTCGGTAAACTGCATCAGCGTGAGAGTGGACCTATATTGCTCGGTAAAATGCATCAGGGTGGGAGTGGACCTTTATTGCTCGGTAAATTGCATCAGGGGTGGGAGTGGACCTATATTGCTCGGTAAACTGCATCAGGGGTGGAGTGGACCTATATTGCTTGGTAAACTGCATCAGGGGTGGAGTGGACCTATATTTCTCGGTAAACTGCATCAGGGTAAGAGTGGACCTATATTGCTCGGTAAGCTGCATCAGGGTGAGAGTGGACCGATAAATGCTTGATAAGTTGGAATCTATACCAAGAGTACGTGATTTATCCAGAGAGGCTGTACTGACTTCCAGCTTAAAGTTCAGGGCGTCTGTGCATTTCAATGATGAAAGAGGTGGCCAGGTGTTGAATGATTAGGAGAAAAGCTAAAATGGTGGTCTGTCACAAAATAGTTTAAAAAGTACTCCTGTATTCCAGAACAGCAAGAAAAGAGTAATTATTAGGCCAAATGCACACCTTTCCGGACGCAATAACTGATAGAGCTGATGCAAAATACTCCATTTTGAAGGTCACAGTATCAGAGGGGGCTGGCAGTATGGCGTAGAGGAACGCACGCTCACCTCTAAACTGTCCAGCCTGGGTTCGATTATTGACCCAGCTATAAACTGCCATCCTGGTGTTTCACACGCAGGGTGATTCATCAATGTGTGTGCCGTCCCTCAGATGGACGCTAAACGGGCGTCCGGTCTGCCGCCATTCGTTGGTGGATGTTAAAGATCCAATGGTGTCCTTTGCAAAGAGTAGGTGAGCTGTTGCAGGCAGCATGGCGAAATTACAAATCCTTGCCCGAACTACTGGTGGAAGAGGAATGGTAAATCCCCTGTATGATCCTTGGCCAAAAAACTACTTTGGCAGCAGCATCGCTCTGTAACAGAGGCACGGGACATCAAATCCTATACAGTATGTATGTGTATGTATATATATTAGTCTAGTAGGAAGACTAGGTCCCCCTGCACCCCCCGGAGATATACTTCTAATCAGTGTTTCTAGATTGGAAAAAATGTGTAGAAAATGACTAGCTATGGCCCCAAGCTGAAAAAATGTCCCACATACCATTTTTATGCAAATTACTGCTGCCATTATCAAAAAAACGATTTTTGACATATCTCAGCCAATATTGCAGATAATTGAAAAATGAAGGTGTCTAGACCCATGTTTTGAAGGGCATAGATCATGATAGAACTATTCATAACATGATTACATGTGTCTATGGTATACTAGTATGCATATTAATGCTGTAATTACAAAATAATCAGTTTTACAAATGATAAGGATACGTTAATACTGCAGATAACTTAACATGGTACATAAGGGGTCTAAACCCAGGTATTTTCAAGGTTAAATGTCAACAAGATGCTCCTGAGTCTTGCATAGGGGCGGGACATTGGCAGTAACATTGGTACCACTCAACTTTTCTTCCCACCATTGACTTTGTATTGCGAGAGATTTTCACTTGCTTATTTAAAGGTTTCTCACCCAGCCCACGTAAAATCTACCAACTCCTGCTGTTAACTCCCAAACATATTTTTTTATGTTATCCAATCACAGTGCAGAAATGACAGACTAGAGATCCAAATTAGTGCTGCTATAGCTGCCATTTTACATTTCCATCCATGTAACATGCGCGCTCGCGCGCTCGTATCAATTGGTAATGTCGCGCGCTCGTATCAATTGGTAACGTTGATGTTATTGAATACCTCAGTTGAAAGTTCAGTCTTCCATTCCATCTGTGTGTTGTTCTTGGTATTCATCCTCCAATCTAGCCAGGTAAGATGCTAACTATAATGTTACTCACACTCTTGACTTCAGTTTCTGCATGAAATCATAAACAGGCAGAAATAACAGCTGAGCCAGCTAGCACCATGTTAGCTAACGTTAAAGCTAGCCTCATCTATGTACAGTATGTTCCTAATGTCGGTGTAACTTAAACTTTTGTTAATGCCAAACATGAGACATATCTGTTGACTTCTGTATATGAATTGAACCAGAAAGAGGCACGACAGCTGAGCTAGCTACAGTAACTTAGCACAATGTTTCATTGGCCTAGATAGCTAACGTTAGTGTGGAAGAATTTAGATGTTTTACCTATTAGCACTTTTGATGCCACTAAACATGGTTTAGTCAGCTAAAAAGTACCCTAGTGTAGAACATGACTCAGAACCTCTGTTACCTCACTGAAAACTCAGAGCCTCCTTTCACAGGCACTTTTAACATCATTCGTGATTTCTTATTTGTCATTTAACAGTGATGGTAGACATCGACAGCAAGCATGCCCAAAAGAAAACGGAGTGTAGAACCTGCAGCCCAAAGCTCTCCTCCTACATGCATCCTTCATGTACCATCCATGTCTGATCATGGGGATTTCACGCCCCTCCGTAAAATTAAAGGATCTGCTTCAGAAAAACTGCAACTGCTTCAAAAGATCCGGGATAGACGTCTCAACCAACCGCATGACTCCCCATGTCGTATGCAATCAGTATGTGATCAGATCCCGGCAACTCTTCCTGATGACCTAGAAAGAGTAGGATATCACAGCAAGTGTTATAAGCACTTTGTCCGCCACTTTCATCGTCTGGGAGATGATACAGAACCAGGGCCATCAACCTCATCATGGCATCACTCTCCTCGTAAACCAGGAGGTTCTGCTGAACCCATCTTCCCGCCAGAGTGTATATTTTGTGAGAAAGTTGAGACCAAAGATGCTCATCGCAATACTGAGAGGCCTACAACCTTCCCATCCTTTAAAAACAAAGAAAATGCATGGGAGCAAATCGAAACACGGGCTGAGAAAATGGGTCTCTATCGACTCCATCGAAAGGTGAAAAACAAAGACCTCTTTGCATGTGAGGCCAAACACCATCCGTCATGTTTTAAAGCTTTCCGCACAGCATTCTACAACTATGAGCGTGCGATTCACAGAGCCGAAGCACCAAAGGAGCAGGCTTGCATGTCAGCCGCCCATGAAAAGGCATTCAACTCAGTACTGGAACACATTCAAACCCAGGTCATCCAGCAGAATAAAGTTCTACAGCTTTCTTCCTTGCGCTTGCTCTATGTCGAGGAACTGAAACTGAATGGATATGAGAACTCAAATTATCGGTCAGAGAAACTACTGAAACGCCTACAGAATGACCCAATCAAGGAGCATATCCACTTCACGAAGGTTGATCATGACAAATGTGATGTCATTTCTTTCTGGCTTGTGCACAGCTCAAACATAACAGTTTCCAATGCTCTCGCACGAGCATTCACACTCGGAAGCACAAACAAGAACCAAAATGTTGCCCTCCAACTTCGCCAGGGTATTCTACAGGCTTTCAGAGAGTGTAAAGACCAACCATGGCCACCAACAGCTGAAGACATGGAGCTCAATCCTGAAGACATCCTACCTCCAGACCTTGTCCGCTTTCTCAGCGTGCTAATGACTGGCAAGGAGGGCATCGAGACAGAAAAGGTGAAGCGTCTGGTCTTCTCCATTGGACAAGATCTGTGCCGTGCAGTGTCAGATGGAAAATGGAAGTTACCAAAGCACATTCTCCTCTGTGTGACTGTAAGGCACCTGTTCCGAAGCAAACAGCTCACCACAATACTACACAGGCTTGGACACTCTGAGAGCTACGATTTCGCCTTGGAGTTGGAAACTGCTCTCGCCAAGGTCCTGGATGAAGTCTCAACTTATCGTACACCACAAATTGTGACAGGAGAGGGCAACCTTGTATTCCACTGTGAGTGGGACAACTTGAATAAAACCACTACCAGTGTGCACGGCAGCAACATTGTAAACAGTGCTGGAGGAATCATGGTGCAGGAGGTCAAGCCCGGGTTCGAGAGCAGCAAGGACCGAATGCTACCTACCATCAATAGGTCACAACAGCGTAGCCTGAAGGTCGACACACCAAAAACTCTCCCACCCTTGCACTTTACTCGCGTTGGCCCGAAGTTCCCTGAAGGCTCATCATTCACACCGCCAGCAGAGAATGACACAGTCTATGCCACTACGATGCAAGAGTACTACATCTGGCTCTTCATCAGATACATCGGAAGCTGTGGCCTGCAGCCTGTGCCTGGGCTAGGGGGTTTCACCTCTGCAACTGGTTCTCCCCCACCCAGCAAATCAACAGTCGACTACTGCACGCCTATCCACCAACCGATCACAGACAACGCAGTTGTTCGTGAGCTACTGAAGCGTTCCGAGGCAGCAACTGCTGAGTTGGGTCAGAGATGGGTCCTGAATACATTTGATCTGGGTGTCTGCATGAAAGCCCTTCCCATCATCTGGCGCTGGCCAAATGAATTTGCTAGTCATGTAGTAACGATTGAACAGAGATGGCTGTGCTGATCGTGGAGGGGAAGGCCCACCAACTTGCCTCAACGAATGGCAAGGTAAAATTGAAAGCCCTTCGTGAATGGCGATTCAATTTGTAATTTTTCCTGAAAAAAAGGTGATTACCTGTGATGTTTGTCTAGATCTGAAACTGGCAGTGACTGGTGATTGAAATGCGGTGCCTTTTTGTGTTTCAGGTCGAGGTACGTGAACTCCCCACGATCTACAGCAACCAGGAAGAGACTGATACCAGGGTGGTTCTGTACCTCCATCATGCTGCTACCATCGGATACAAGAACGCTGTAGTCAGAACACCGGACACAGACATCCTCCTGATCCTGCTCCACCATGCCCACAACATCAAGCTGACGGTGTACCTGGATACAGGGTCAGGGAAGCATCGCCAACTTGTCAACGTCTCTGAGCTGGCAGAATCCCTGGGAGAGGACTACTGTGCCACTCTCCTGGGGTACTATGTGTTCAGCGGAGAAGACTGCACCAGTGCCTTCAAAGGGAAGGGAAAAGTCGGGCCCTTGAAAAAGCTGGAGAAGAATCCCAGGTTTCACAGGGCATTCGGTGAACTGGGTGACAACTGGGATGCCAACCCTGAGGTGGAGAGGCAGTTAGAAAAATTCACCTGTGTGATGTACGGCCAGAGTCGCGAGTCATCAGTGGACATTGTCCGTGCCAAGCTGCTACGAAAAATGGTGGGAGAGGACAAGACCCTCACATCCAAGTCCAAGGTTGATCTGGCTCGCCTTCCTCCATGCCAGTCTGCCCTGAAGCCGCACATCCAGCGTGTGAACCACCGCGTAGCATTGTACAAAAGAGCCGATCAACCTATCATCGAAAAGCCAAAACCTTATGAGGAGCAAGGATGGATAAGGACTGATGAAGGACTGTTGAAACCAATGTGGTCCAGTGGTCCCATCCTACCAACCTCACTGGTGGATCTTCTGAACACAGGAGAGCACGAAGAGGAGGAGGAAGAGGAAGGAGAAGAAGAGTTTGACTCTGACGATTTCGATGAAAATGATGATGACTGACTCAGTGTAGAATCACTAATGCTAATGATGTTTATCTAAAACAAGCAAGAGAAGAGTGGTCACATTGAGTGCTAGGACTATTTTGACAGTTGTAATATTTAGAAAAATAAAACTTTGTGTTAACGTCTGTGTAGACGGACCTTAATATGAGTCTATTATTTCGTAAAACTGTGATTATTTTGTAAATAAAGCACTAATTAGCATACTAGTATACCATAGACACATGTAATCATGTTATGAATAGTTCTATCATGATCTATGCCCTTCAAAACATGGGTCTAGACACCTTCATTTTTCAATTATCTGCAATATTGGCTGAGATATGTCAAAAATCGTTTTTTTGATAATGGCAGCAGTAATTTGCATAAAAATGGTATGTGGGACATTTTTTCAGCTTGGGGCCATAGCTAGTCATTTTCTACACATTTTTTCCAATCTAGAAACACTGATTAGAAGTATATCTCCGGGGGGTGCAGGGGGACCTAGTCTTCCTACTAGACTATATATATATTGTTACAGATCGCGCTTTTAGATGTTATGATGGGCCGAGCGGATGGTCCAACCGCGACCGTTACAGGATCCCCAATTGGCCCGATTCCACCCGACGTTGACCAGATCGCACCACAGATATTCAATCGGGAAACCTCTAAAGCGACCGAAAGAGAATGAAAAAGAAAAGAAGACAGAGTACGGAGGAAGAACAGATTTATTATACACACACAAGCAAAAAGAAAGAGCGACCAAAATTATTTACAGCAATGGATGGAAGAAGCAGTCACACAGTGCATCGTTAGCTTATTCTATTCGATTTACTTAACCCCAAGACAACGATTAGGACAGACGACATTCACACTTACACGGGGGATATTGCAGGCAGGTAGGGCTTGAGGTGGATTGCTGGAGAGGGAGGCAGGGTCGGAGGCAGCAGCTCTCAATTCCTCGCGTTTTTGGCGGGAAAACCCTCCGTCGCGTATCCGCTGCCGATGCTGTAGACGTCACGCGCTGGCTCGGGCACACCTGCTCCTCTCCTTCTGGTGGAGCCGTCTCCCTCCTTTCAGCGCGTCTCTCCAAAGCTGGTTTCCTTTCCGAGTACCTCTCCTCTTTGGCTTGGAGCGTTTCGCATCTCACCGCTCAGCTCACAGCTCCTCTCGTATGTCGCCTCTTCTCTCACCTCCCAGGTCATCTCTTGAAGCAGTCCCTTCCCGTCGCTTTTATTACTCCGGGCGGAATCAAGCCGCCGGCTGCGAGGGCACGCCTACCGGGTCGCTCACCGCGGTGCTGATTGGCCAAGTGGGGTTGGCTCACTCCTCCCCTCTATGACGAGGTGGAGACACGCCTTTCTTCTCCAAGATTAGCACATGGGCAATGGCGGCTTGCGGGATTGAACACCACTCGCACCGCTTTTGAAAGGAACTTTGGAGAGCGGAGATGATTGGGGAAATTGAAAGGGCCTACGCTTATTTCGTTTGATACAATGCAGAGTCAATCTAGTGGGAAACACATATTTAGCCTACATGGAATAAGGAAATACACTATTTAAAAAGATATATCGTGGCCTGCGTGTAAGTTTCATGGAATTAACTAGGAGGACGGCTGCGACCATTATTTACATTACGAGGGTGTTACACATAACAAAACCATACTTTTTACATTCGTTACACTTCCTCCAAAATTGTTACACTTCTCAAAAACCGTTACACTTCTCAAATTCGTTACACTTCTCAAAACCGTTACAATATATATATATACAGTGTGTTTCAAAAAGATGGACCCGATTTGAAATCTCTATATCTCTGAAACCACGAACCGCCCATAAATGAACCTCTTACTACTTGAAAGGGCGGGGCATAGAGTTTCAAATGACCACCGCTAGATGGCTCTCCCAGCGCACCAACAGCCTCTAGCCTAAGTCGTTCGCAAGATGGCGACCGCGCAACACAAGGCGTTTTGCGTTCTGCATTTCAGCAAGACTGAATCTGTAATTGCAGTGCAGCGTGCCTTTCAACAGCGTTTTGGCATTGATCCACTAATGCCAAAGAGCATTCCTCGTTGGTACCGACAATTTGAGGAAACAGGCTGTTTATGTAAGGGGAAGAGCCCAAGGCGACCACGCACTTCAGAGGAAAACGTGAGAAGAATTCAAGAGAGTTTTCTGCGTAGCCCGCGCAAGTCCACTCGTCGTGCCAGCCGAGAACTTGCGATCCCTCATACGACTGTCTGGCGTGTGTTAAGGCGACGTTTAATCCTGAGGCCATACCGGTTGCAACTGGTACAGGCTCTTCCTACAGGTGACAAAGGAAAGCGTGTAGAATTTAGTGATGCGATGTTACAGAACATGGAAGACGACAGCTTCTTACCGCGTTTGATTTTTAGTGATGAAGCAACGTTTCATCTAAGCGGTAAAGTTAACCGTCACAATGTGCACATATGGGGACTAGAGAATCCACACGAAACTGTAGAGCATGAGCGTGATTCCCCGAAAGTGAACGTGTTTTGTGCCGTTTCTCAAATAAAGGTTTATGGCCCTTTCTTTTTCGAGGGAAAAACAGTTACGGGGCAAACCTATCTCGAAATGCTGCAGAACTGGCTCTTTCCACAACTTAATGAAGATTCCAATGATTTCATTATTCAGCAAGACGGAGCACCGCCACATTGGCACCTGCAGGTTGGACGTTTTCTAAATGACACACTGCCTCAACGTTGGATTGGTCACACGGGACCCCAAGACTTGGCGCTACACTCTTGGCCCCCAAGATCCCCGGCTCTTTCCACAACTTAATGAAGATTCCGATGACTTCATTTTTCAGCAAGACGGAGCACCGCCACATTGGCACCTGCAGGTTGGACGTTTTCTAAATGACACACTGCCTCAACGTTGGATTGGTCACACGGGACCCCAAGACTTGGCGCTACACTCTTGGCCCCCAAGATCCCCAGACATTAAACCCTGCGACTTTTTCTTTTGGGGATACGTCAAAGACCGTGTTTTTGTGCCACTATTACTGACTAATCTGATGACCTCAAAAACAGAATCATGGCAGCGGTGACTTCAGTGAAAGAAGACACTCTGAGAGACGTTTGGGACGAATTCAACTATCGTCTCGATGTTGTCCTTGCAGCAGGTGGAGGGCACATAGAGCATTTATAAAATGGTTAGTAAAACTTGATAACTCATTAAACCGTTTGTAACTTTTTGTGTAATTGTAACATGTTGCCATCATGAAATATACTGCTTTGGAATTGGGTCCATCTGTTTGAAACACCCTGTATATCAGGGAGTATACTAGTACTCTCTATGTAGGGATGGCGCGGAAAAAAACGTCGGTCCCATCTGCTACATACAAAACTAAAATTGGATTATTGGTTCACGAGTTATCAAACAGAGTGACCACTATATTCGTCATGGGTGTGCGTCTGTCTGTCTATCCGCAGCATAACTACCCGATGATATCATTAGATCTTGATGAAACTTGGGTGGGAGGTTGATATCATGGTCTAGGTGTGTCCTGCCTAGAGTGGGCGTATTGCGCCCATTGTGGGCGGAGCCACGCCCAAAAGAGATGTCTTTTTAGGGGGTAATCGAGTTCAAGCTACATCTTCTCCGAAGGGTTTGGTGGAATCTGACAGGGGTTTCGATATTTGGTTCGGCCAATGTCATGTGTCTAGCCCCACGGAGCTCGATTTTTCATTTTCGCTCCAAGGTCAAGGTCACGAGGTCACAAAATTTAGAAAAGTCGATATTTGATGGTTTTATTACATTGTTCGCTTCCTGGTCGGGTGAAATGTCGTACATGATCTTATATTATCACATACATCATGAAATACAAGTTTTCCAATAAATTTCAGAATCTTCGACCTTTGACCTTTGAAGGTCACAAAGGTCAAATTTTCAAAGTTGTCGGACTCGAACCAAATTTTCGGTATTGTGTAGCTAACTAACCTCATAACTGATTGTTGTGGAAATAATTCAAGACCACAACTTTAGTCCATCTGTTGGTTTAATTCCATTAAGACCTTTGACATCATTCTGCAAATACAGGGATGCAATATAAATAAGGTTTGGCATCACATAGGTCAATCCATAATATAGTTCAATGAAAGCAAGCGTAATATTCTATGCGGTACGTACCGTTAGCGAGTCTACTAGTCAATGTAACATGTCACAGGAGAAGTCGCCCAGAGCAACGGCTGCACCGGGTCTTATAGCCGCGCCCCCCTAGCGGTGTCAGCGAGCAGCGAGCATCACCTGGGTTCAGCATTAATACGATTTCACTACATTCTCCCCACCTTTAGAATTACACTGCCGTGCGGCTAGAATCGAGCGAGGCGTCAGCATTAACAAGGTGCGGAATCATAGTATCAGTCGGCCCAACCATACCGGTCCGGACGGCGAATTTCCCTGCCAGCACGTGTCCGAAATTCCCCGGGTATGGCATCACGTAACCCAGAGACCCCGGCGTCGGAGTAGCTGCCGGAGTCAGGTGACGAAGGGGGTACCGCCAAGCCTTCAGACAAGGGTGGCTGTGGCGAAGGGAGGGCCGGCAGACGTTCAGTGACGGAAGTGTCGGAAGAGTCCATAGTCTCATAGATTGGCTCGTCCAATTCCTTATAAGGGTCGGTGACCCCGCATGGGGCAAGATGGCGTACGGAGACAGTGGGCTCACGCCCATCTGCCGTCATCACACGTGCATGCTCGGGATTAGCCTGGAGTACCTGCACTTTGTCCACTAAGGGGTCGTACTTGCTCGTGCGGACCGCCCGTTTGAGATAGGCCAGCCCTGGCTCAGCGAGCCAACTGGGTAATGACCGGATACACCCCGAGCTCCTCGGGTGGTGGAAAAGTCTTTCATGGGGAGTCTGGTTGGTGGCCGTACATAGGAGAGCCCTAATCGAGTTCAGCGCCGCAGGTAGCGACCAAGCCCATTTATTGAGGCCCCGGCCGAGGGTCCAGAGGTTGAGCATGATGGCCCTCCATATAATCCCGTTGAAGCGTTCGATCTGCCCAATCGCTTGGGGTCTGTACGGCGTGGTATAACTAGAAGCGACGTTATTTTGGAGCAAGTAGCCTCGCACTTCCTGAGACAAAAAGACCGCACCCCGATCAGTATGCACGTAGGCCGGGTACCCAAACATGGAGAACAAATTCTGCAGGCATCGCATTACCGTGGCAGCCGTCATATCCACGCACGTATAAGCAAAAGGAAATCGCGAGTACTCATCGACGATAGTGAGCAGATAGCGAGAGTTACTCGACACCGGCAACGGGCCCTTGAAATCCATCGCCCATCTTTCCCACGGCCTCGTAGCCCTAACCAGCGTCCCCATGGGAGGGTTATAGAAACGCGGTTTTATTTCTGCGCATATAGCGCAGTCGCGACAGATACGGCGGATATCGTCAATCGAGTACGGTAGATTGCCATGTCGCACAAAATGAGCGAAACGCGTCACGCCCGGATGCCCCCGCAGTTTCGTGCAAAGCGCGTAGGCCCTCTAGAGTGACGATACCCGCGCACGTAACCGGTCTCGATAAGGCGTCGGCACCCTGGTTATCCTTCCTTGGGCGGTATTTGATGGTGTAGCAGAAGTCGGCTAGCTCTATACGCCAGCGAGTGATCTTCTCATTCTTAATGCGCTGGGCGTGTAAGGTGTCGTACATGAACGCAACACTTTGTTGGTCCATGATGATTTGAAAGCATCGTCCGAGTAAGTACGGGCACCATCGCCGAATCGACTCGACGATCGCGTACGCTTCCTTTTCGACGGACGAATGTCTCTGCTCAGCGGAGGTAAGAGTCCGTGAAAAGGAAGGCACCGGGCGCCCACCTTGGGAGAGGGTCGCCGCTATGGCATGATCCGAGGCATCACTTTCTAGGACGAAAGATCCGCTCTCGTCGATCGTCGCCACAGCGGCACTGGCGATGTCGGCCTTAAGGCCTCCAACGGCCGCCAAAGCGGCCGGACGCAGAGGGAATGTGTCGCAGGCCACAAGGGGGCGAAGTTTCGTGGAGAAATTTTGGACCCACTTAGAGTAATGGGCGAATAGCCCGAGAGCGCGCTTCAGGGACGCCCGATCGCAGGGAGGGGCCATGTCGAGCAGAGGTCGCAGACGCTCCTTATCTGGAGCGACAGAGCCATGGGTCACGGTGTACCCCAGAAGATCTATCTTGCATAGGGAGTATTGACACTTAGCCTCGTTCATGGTTAAGCGATACCTCTGCGCGACCTCGAGGAAGCGCTTCAGATTAGCATCATGGTGCCCTTGGTCATACCCACAAACCGTAAGATTGTCTATATAGACGAAAACATCGGTCAAGTTCTCCCTCGCAATGAGGTCATCCATGGCCCTCTGGAAACAGGCGACCCCGTTCGTCACCCCAAAATGCAACAGAGTAAACTGGTACAACCGTTGCCCCGACTCAAAAGCGGTATAGATACGATCTGCCCTAGAGATAGGGATCTGATGATACGCACTACGGAGATCGAGAGTGCTGTAGACCGAGTATTGGGCCACCTGTCGCACCAGCGCGTCCATCCCCGGAAGGGGGTAGGCATCCAGCTGTGTAAAACGGTTAATTGTTTGGGAATAGTCGATTACCATGCGTCTGCGGTGTGCTTTGCTTCGCACCACTAAGACCTGGGCCCGCCACGGCGACCGGCTGGGTTCTATGATGCCGTCTTTCAAGAGTTGAGCCGTCTCTCCCGCAATAAATTGCATGTCTGCTCGAGAGTAGCGCCGTGATTTTACCGCTACAGGTGTACAGTCGGAGGTTAAATTGGGGAACAGCGAAAGTGGCTGGATGTCCATTTTCGCTAGGGCACACACAGCAAGCGCGTCAGTCCCACCAACAGCAAGCGTGTCTGGCCTACCAAACTCCATTTCCAGTCGTCCATGTCGCTTAAGGAAATCGTGTCCTAACAGAACGTCCACACATAATGCAGGTAAGACCATGAGGTGTACATCTGGGAAAACCCGTCCCTTTATCACGAGTTTCAATCGACATTCCCCCTTCGTGCTGAGCCGAAGTCCCTGGGAAGCCATGAAGATCCGTCTCATAGTCCCCAAGACCTGCCAACCATGCCTGTGCACTAGTCGCTGATCCGTAAAACTATCCGTAGACCCTGTGTCCACCAAGGCCCGCACACAATGGCCCTCGACCATGAGGGGAATAACGGCTTGAGCCAGGCCGGACAAGCCCGCTGGGAGTGGGACCGAACCTCCCGAGTGAGTCGGTCGCGCCTCACGGGTGGGTCCTATGCCAGCCGCAGTTTTCCAGGCGTCAGAGGGTGCCCGTGGAGTTTCGTATGAGTCGTCAGGGAGCGTTCCCATGCAATCAGCAGTGTTGCGGTCGTTGCCGGAGTATTCGTTGTGCATGGGGCATCCGTTAAAGCTGTCAGAGAGCCTTCCCATGCATTCCGCTGTCTTGCCATTCAAAATCGCCATTTGACGAGTATGGGCCTCCGTAGTCTTGCCATTCAAACTCGCCGTTTGACGAGTATGGGCCTCCGTAGTCTTGCCATTCGAAATCGCTATTTGATGAGTATGGGCCTCCGTAGTTTTACCAGTCGAAATCGCCGTTTGACGAGTATGGGCTTCTGTAGTCTTGCCATTCAAAATCGCCGTTTGACGAGTAGGGGCCTCTGTAGGGGTTTGGCGAGGCCCCAAAGTCCCTCGCGTTGCCCGGAGTCTAGTCAAGGACACACGTTCCGTGTCCGATTGAGGATGAGACTGTTGTGGCTGTTCGGTGTCTCTCGCCAAGGTCGATTGGGCGACCGGGGGCCCGCAAGGAGGGGCACTGCCCATCAAAGCCGGGTAAGGCGCCGTGTTCCGTGCTCGGCCCAT
Organism: Myxine glutinosa; assembly: GCF_964187855.1. Classification (NCBI taxonomy): domain Eukaryota; kingdom Metazoa; phylum Chordata; class Myxini; order Myxiniformes; family Myxinidae; genus Myxine; species Myxine glutinosa. The sequence continues at coordinate 80,585,529 of NC_136269.1, forward strand.
AGGCTCTGCAATTAGCCCATTCAAGGTCACGCGCGGCCGCGAACCGCAAGCGGTTTTCCGGCACACTTTTGCATAGTGCCCTTTTTGTGAGCACATATGGCATTTTGCGTCCCGAGCCGGACACACTGACCGGAGATGTCGTTGACCCCCACAGAAGTAGCATGCGGATCCGCGTAAGGCCTTGGGTCTGACCGTAGCGGCAGCCGTCAGGATTCCCGGATCCTCCGCCGGGGCATCCTGGAGTTCCGCGAGCGGGTCCGCTCCCGGTTCCTCGGCGGTAGCACTCTCCGGCCGTGCGTGTAGCGAGGTCCCCACCAAAAGGCGCGTGCGATCATAGTCGTTCAACTGCAGCCGTGCTTCGATATATACTTTTCCTTGTTCTAGAGCCGCCGTGAAGGTCAGGTCGGTCTTCTCTAAGAGCTTGAGCCTGAGGTCCTGAGAGGAGACTCCGGAGACGAAGGCGTCTAGGAGAAGGTCATCTTGAACCTGCTCTTGAGTCCGTGGCTCTTGGGTGCTGTCTAGCAGGAGTTGCCGGAGTTCCTGGGCATAGTGATCCATCGACTCGTTTGGTTGCTGACGTCGTGATGACAGCAAATGCTGAGCATAGATCACGCTCTTTTGCTTTATGTACAATCGCTTGAGCTCCGCAACAGCAAGGTCATACGTCGCACATCGAGCAATACTGTTGTACACCTTGTAGTCGACTCTGGACTGGAGCGCTGCTAGCTTCGCGGCAGCTGTCGGCTCGGTGTCCTGGTCAGCGAACTGATTCTCCAAAGTTTTCAACCAGTGAGTCAGTTGCAAACCAGCATCCGGGGCTTGCGGGTCGGCGCAGAACTGCGACACCGCCAACATCTTGTTCCCCGCCATGTCAGTAGGTTTTAATGGAATTAAGTGTTGTGGAAATAATTCAAGACCACAACTTTAGTCCATCTGTTGGTTTAATTCCATAAGACCTTTGACATCATTCTGCAAATACAGGGATGCAATATAAATAAGGTTTGGCATCATATAGGTCAATCCATAATATAGTTCAATGAAAGCAAGCGTAATATTCTATGCGGTACGTACCGTTAGCGAGTCTACTCGTCAATGTAACATGTCACAGGAGAAGTCGCCCAGAGCAACGGCTGCACCGGGTCTTATAGCCGCGCCCCCCCTAGCGGTGTCAGCGAGCAACGAGCATCACCTGGGTTCAGCATTAATACGATTTCACTACACTGATTATACATTATTTTCTATCTCATTTCAAGGTCAGTAACCTTCCTTTTGCCATTTCCGGGCCTGGCCTGTCCAGGCCTGTTTCGGTTCTAGTCCGTCCTTTATCATTGAACACCTACTGCTCGCTCGTGAACCATCGGCGTCTTCTGACTTGTCTTCTTGAAAACTCGCTTAGGCTACCTATGAGAGCCTACGTGGTCTGTTCAGCTGATTGTCGAGGTAGGGATCCCTTTTCAGTTCTCCAGACCAAGGCAAAGGGAAAATAAAGCGAAAAAACGTGATCGGTGAAACCCGGGAATTCATCTTCTTGTTCATAATAATCTTCTTCAGACGCCATATTTCTGAGCTGCCTCTATCAAGGGCAATGATTCTGATACCATTCGATCGAGTTTTACTTCCTGCAACATCTTTTGGTATTATAATTCTCGTAGCTTGAAAGGATTCCACGAAAAGTACGGAAAACTACATTCCTTTGTAAAAAAAAAAAAAAGGACTGGGGTAGGCGTGGCTATAACTGTCAATCAGCTTGATGGGGGCGGGGATGCTAGACACATTCGCCTCCGTGTCGGCGTTTTGCGTGTTAATGTGGAATCAAATAATATCAGCAGAAATATCACGTCTCGGGAAATGCCTTGTTTTTCATTTACATTTATGAAAATAAAATAGTAGTGAGGTACCAGTGCAACACACCGCACACGGGTCACGTGATCACGAACACTCCAGTCACGGGGCAAGGCAAAAGCAAACCACGTGATCAATAACTATCTCGAGTCACGGTTTCTCGGCGGCAGATTCGCTACGGCGGCGCAACACTGATGCCGTTGTACAGAACAGCCTGAACAAGGAATCCACGCGAATGAATCTACTATAAATGGAGGAGGTGTGTGTGTGTGTGTGTGTGTGTGTGTGTGTGTGTGTGTGTGTGTGTGTGTGTGTGTGTTCGTGTGTGTGTGCAGTGTGTGGGCGTTTGTTAGGCATACTTTTTGACGTCTATTAATTAATTACGTACTATTCAAATGTCCTTTATACCCTTTAGACGACTGAGACCCCTTACTCTTTGGAAGACCCTTTAACACTTGAGACCCAAACGACCCCCGAGGACCCAAAACACCCAAAAGTCCCCGAGGACCCAAAAGACACAAAAGTCCCCAAGGACCCAAAAGTCCCCAAGGACTCAAAAAGTCCTTGATGACCTAAAAGTCCCCGATGACCCAAATCACCAAAAAGTTCGCAAGGACCCAAAAGCCCTTGATGACCCAAAAGTTCCTGAGGACCCAAAAGACCCTTGAGGACCCAAAACACCCAGATGACCCTAAGTCATTGATGACCCAAAATACCCAGATCACCCAAAAGTCCACAAGGAACCAAAAGTTCCCAAAGACCCAAAAAGTCCTTGATGACCCAAAAGTCCCCAAGGACCCAAATCACCCAAAAGTCCCCAAGGACACAAAAGTTATTGATGACCCAAAAGTCCCCAAGGACCCAAAATACCCTTGAAGACCCAAAACACCCAGATCACCCAAAAGTCCACAAGAACCCAAAAGTCCCCAAGGACCCAGAAGTCCTTGATGACCCAAAATACCCTGATGACCCAAAAGTCCCCGAAAACCCAAAAGTTCCCTGAAGATCCAAAAGCCACCAAAACACCCAGATGACCCAAAAGTCCTTGATGACCCAAAAGACCCAGATGACCCAAAAGTCCACGGGGACCCAAAATACACAAAAGTCCCCAAGGACCCAAAAGTCCCCAAGGACCCAAAAAGTGCTTGATGACCCAAAAGTCCCTGATGACCCAAATCACCCAAAAGTCCTGATGACCCAAAAGTCTCAGATGACCCAAAAGTCCCTGAGGACCCAAAAGGCCCTCGAGGACTCATAACACCCAGATGACCCAAAAGTCCTTGATGACCCAAAATACCCAGATCACCCAAAAGTCCATGAGGACCCAAAAGTCCCCAAAGACCCCAAAAGTCCTTGATGACCCAAAAGTCCCCAAGGACCCAAATCACCCAAAAGTCCCCAAATGACCCAAAAGTTATTGATGACCCAAAAGTCCCCAAGGAGCCAAAAGACCCTTGAGGACCCAAAGCACCCAGATCACCCAAAAGTCCACGAGGACCGGAAGGGTCCCCAAGGACCCAGAAGTACTTGATGACCCAAAAGACCCTGATTACCCAAAAGTCTTCGAGGACCCAAAAGGCCCTCGAGGACCCAAAATACCCAGATGACCCAAACGTCCTTGATGACCCAAAATACCCAGATCACCAAAAAGTCCACGTGGACCCAAAAGTCCCCAAAGACCTAAAAAGTCCTTGATGACCCAAAAGTTCCCAAAGACCCATGACGTCCTTGATGACCCAAAAGTCCCCAAGGACCCAAAAGACCCTTGAGGACCCAAAACACCCAAATGAACCAAATATCCACGAGGACCGAAAAGTCCCCAAGGACCCAGAAGTCCTTGATGACCCAAAAGACCCTGATTACCCAAAAGTCCCCTAAAACCCAAAAGTTCCTAAAGATCCAAAAGCCCCCAAAATACCCAGATGACCAAAAAATTCCCGATGAACCAAAAGTCCCCGAGTTCCCAAAAAACCCAGATGACCCAAAAGTCCCAAGGACCAAAAAGACCCAGATGACCCTGATGGCTCAAAAGTCCCGCGAACACCCAAAAGTCCCCCAAAAACCCAAAGGTCCCCGAAGATCCAAAAGTCCCCAATTAAAATTTCGTCCAATGGAACAACGGGCCCCCTAGTTTAATAAATATTTTAACTGACATTTCGTGTTCCTTTCATCTTTATTTTGGCATACTGCATCGCCTGGAGTGGTCAATGGTCGATTATTTCATATTTAAATATAAAGATCCTAGTTTCCTTATGTCTATGTGCTATTAGTAGGCCTATTACCTATGGCTACTTTTTGGGGATTTGGGAGAGGGAGGTGGAAACAGGGGTGGGGGAAATGGGGGGAGGGAAAATTATGTAATTAATAATGCCAAATAATGCCAGACACCCTCAGTGCACCACTGGTGAGCACGTTTATAAAGTTTGTACTGCAACATTTGTAAATCAGTAATAGAACATCATCTACTCAAATATTACAATAATTATTCAGACCGTGTATTTCCGAATTGGGCCTCTCTCAATGGCAATGACTTGGGTTTTACTTGGTGCAGAATCAGTTTTACAATGGTTTTCCTTTTTATAATTGGTTTCTCCAGTTCATTTCCACCACTTACATATTTACAGATACTCTCTGAGAGTGTGTTCTCTCGTACTCGACCAACGCCATCGTAGTTTGACAAGGCCACGCCCTTCCCCACGCTTACTCGAGCAACCCTGAACCTGGCTATGCGCATGCGCAGATAAGAAAGCATGTCACGTGTACAGTGTGCTTGAATGACGTCTTCATGATGATTTATAGTGACTGTATTTTTGTCTGGGAAGAATCCACTCAAGTATTGCCGAGGTCTTCTGATTTCTCAGAACCATGATTTGGATACTACAAATAAATACTTATATCTTGTCTTGATAAAGTTCTTCATTGAAGTTAATTTTACCAAACTATTATCAGAGAGTGCACTAACATAGGGATGACGCTGATAAAAAAAAATGTCGCCCTCACCCACTGATACAAAACGAAGGTTGCAGTATCTTCTCGTACTCTCATTGTAGTTTATCGAGGATATTTGCAGTTCGAGTGTATAATAAGTTTTATTGACACTTCAAGTGAACAAAACAGTAAAAACCACGAGACTGTCTTTGACGTCCGGCCGTGCATAAATTCCTCGAGAGGCTCCGCCCATCCCCTCTGCCCCCCCCCCCCCACCCTATTGTTTATAGGGAAACCACACCAGTTATTTGGGGCATTTCTAATTCTAAGTGCAGGTCATTGTGTGGCCTGAGGCTGGATGAAGACATTACTCTTTGAGAAACGAGCAATAAGACAGAGCTGCAAGATACAGTCAGGGTTACGTAAAACAATATCGGAACATGTGCAGTGTTTGACTTTGCTGACCAAGATATCTTGGCACTTTTGCTCCAAGATTGGATATCCTCTGAGTACCACATACCATTGTGTTATTCCACATTGTAAAAAATTACAGAAACAAGTGAATAAAAAAATGTATGCTAAAATAAAAAGGCAATGTGGGGATGACAAACTACAGTCTAAAAAAGGTCCTAAACAAGATAGGGATGATGTTGGTTTAGAGAGTAGCTACCAGTATTGCCATCACATAACAATCCCTACATCACTGCCTCCAGACTATTGTCTAGGGCTAGGCCGAGCTAAAAGTATTAGAAGCTCCTATATAATTTCAGGGACTTCTTGCAGCTTCAGTTGTCTTTCCTACTTTTCTTTTTTTTATCAACTTGGAGTAGTAACCAATCACAAATGGAGATAATTATAGAATGCTGTTATTGAAGATGTCCTTGTAGTTTGTAAGAAGTTGATGATCATGTACTGATATTATAACATTGTACTCCGGCTGCTAATTTGTAGAGTCTCAGTATGTGGCTACACTGCAAGAGTAATCAAGTAAATGTGGTAAACAGTGAAGTGTTTGTAGAAGCTTGAAGCAATAACTGATTAAGTGTATATAAGGCAGTGCCAGTGATGTAGGGATTGTTATGTGATGGCAATACTGTTAGCTACTCTCTAAACCAACAGCATCCCTATCTTGTTTAGGACCTTTTTTAGACTGTAGTTTGTCATCCCTACATTGCCTTTTTAATTTAGCATAATTTTTTTTATTCACTTGTATATATATACACGAGTATAAATCCCATCAAAAATGACGGGTTGGAAAATTTTATTCGAGGGTACAGCCTCGTGAGCGTGCCAAAGTCTGAAGCCTTGGCCGAGCATCATGTGTACTTATATCTTTATTTATGAGCTATCCTACAGACGTAAATGAACACTCGTTTTAGTCTGCACATGTTGCACATCACGTGCAGCGAAATTAATCTCCCTGCGCCTTGTATTAAATATATATATATTAAAAATACACTTCTGTACACCGCCCTTGAGGCTCGGTTTTCAAGCCACCATTTACATTTCCAATAGAAGAGACATAATTACTCTTTTATGGAAAATGCTTTTCGAATTTGTTTTATCCTCCAAAAATAAACCGTAGTGAACACACATTCGTGTTAAAAGATTGGCCTTTAAAACCCACCCTTATGAAGGGGGACAGACATCTGTGCAAACACTAATTGAAATGTTTTTTTTATTGTAGATCGAATATATATATATATATATATATATATATATATATATATATACACACACAAGTGTATATATATATATATATTATATATATATATATATATACATACAGGGCCTATAGACTATATAGAAAGTCTACACCGCTTTTCAAAATTTTCACCTTTTGCTGTCTTATAGCCTGGAATTAAATTTCATGAAATCAGACTTTTTCCACCTTTATTTACACATCGTAACCCACAACTTTCATGTGAAAAACAAATTCTACAAATTCCAGAAAATTTATTAAAAATACAAAACTAGAATATCATGGTTGGATAAGTGTCCACTCCCCTTCCAAGTTAATACTTGGTGAAACACCTTTGACAGCAATTATAGATGTGAGTCTGTTGGCATAGGTCTCTACCAACTTTGCACACTTTGATTGGGCAATATTTGCCCATTCTTCTGCATAAAACTGTTCAAGCTCAGTCAAGTTGCGTGCGGAGCGTTGATTGGCAGCAATCTTCAAGTCATACCACAGATTTTGGATTGGATTTATGTCTGGTCTCTGACTGGGCCACTCAAGGACATTTATCTTTTTGTTCTTTAGCTACTCCAGTGTAGCTTTGGCTTTGTACTTCGGGTCATTGTCATGCTGAAAGGTAAACTTCTGTCCCAAGTTCAGCTTTCTTGCAGAGGGCAGCAAGTATCCCTGCAGGATGTTTCTGTATTTTGCTCCATCTATTTTCCCTTCTATCCTGACATGTTCCCCAGTCCCTGCTGATGAGAAACATCCCCATAACATGATGCTGCCACCACCATGCTTCACAATAGGAATGGTGTTCTTTGAGTGATGTGCTGTGTTGGGTTTACACCAAACATAACGTTTTGCATTTCGGCCAAAAAGTTGCATCTTGGTTTTGTCAGACTACAAAACTTTTTGACACATGGCTTCAGAATCTCCAGACTTTTTTTTTTGACCAATGGCTCTCTTCTTGCCACCCTACCGTATAGTCCAGACTTGTGGAGTGCTTGGGATATTGTTGTCACATGCACACAGTGACCAGTCTTTGCCATAAAGGCCTGTAGTTCTTTCAAAGTTGTCATTGGCCTCTTGATGGCCTCTGTGATCAGTCTCCTTCTTGCTAGGTGATCAAGGTTGGAGGGACGGCCTCATCTAGGTAGGGTGTTGGTGGTACCATACGCCTTCCACTTCTTAATGATTGTCTTGACTCTGCTCCAAGAGATAGTCAAGGCCTTTGAAATATTTTTATACCCATCCCCTGATCTGTACCTTTCCACAACTTTATCCCGGAGGTCTATTGAAAGCTCCTTGGTGATCATGGTGGAGTCTTTGCCATGAAATGCACCACCAATCAGAGGAAACTTACAGAAACAGTAGATTTTATTCTGATAGAATCAGAATCACAACAATTTAACACAGGTGGAGGCCAATTAATTTGGTATGTGATTTTGAAGGTGATTGGTTCCCTCTGAGCTAATTTATAATTGCTATTATATGGGAAGGGGGAGGGGGGAGGGTGGAGGAGAGGAGGGGGAGGGGGGAGGGTGCACACTTATCCAAACAAGATAATCTAGTTTTGTATTTGTAATTAATTTTCTGAAATTTGTAGAATTTGTTTTTCACTTGTAAGTTGTGGGTTGTGATGTGTAAACAAAGGTGGAAAAGTCTGATTTAATGCATTTTTATTCCAGGTTAGAAGGCAACAAAAGGTGAAAATTTTGAAAGGGGGTGTCGACTTTCTTTCGATAAGTGCTGTATATATGTATATATATATTTATATATATTTATATATATATATATATATATATATATATATGTATATATATATATATATATATATATATATATATATATATATATATATATATATATATATATATGTATATGTATATATATATATATATATATATATATATATATATATATATATATATATATATATATATATATATATATATATATATATATATATATATATATATATATATATATATATATATATATATACAGTATATCTCTGTGCAGCGTCTGTCCTGTCCTGTGTTGTCCTATGTTGTGTTGTGTTGTCTTGTGTTGTGTTGTGTCACTGAACTACTTTTGTAGTTCAAACTTTTGTGAAATCGTACCAAACTTCTGGTATGCACATATCTCTCCCGTCGGTATGTCGTAAGTGTATTGGTTTTGAAAAAATTTCAATTTGTTTTTTTTGGGGGGGGGGAATTTTTTGGGGAATTTTTTTTTTTCCCAACTTAAGTTTTCAACCTCAATTGTTTATAAAATGTGATATCACGTATATTACAAATACATTTGTGCAAAATAATTGTTTGAATTATGATTGGTTTAAACCATGACAAAATGGCAACTCGGGTACAGTCATTTATCTACATATCTACACATCTGGGCAGTGTCTGTGTTGTGTCAGGGAATAAATATTCTTATTGACAATATTGCTAGAATATATCTCAATGTAATCTTGTGTAAAGTGGAATATGTTTTACTTTACAAATGGGACAAGAGCAATATAATTCAAGACAGAATGTGTACCGCTCTTGGACTGCCATCTGTGTCTATCAATAGTTAGCCTGTGTTCCATAGATGGAGCACAGGCTGCAAATTCCCCCTCAGCAGGTCAGAGCATTTGACCTCTTGAACAGAAATAATGTGGTGCTCTCAGTCTCCCAAAATAGAGGGCTGGCCAAAAGAGCCAAATAAAGGCTTTTGGATGAAGGAGTCTGGGCCTTTAAAAACCAAGAGAAAGTTGCGATTGGGGAGCAGAGAGAACTGGGAGAGTGACAGTGAAGCAGTGGACTGGGAGAGTGACTGAAGAGGAGTGAACAACTGAAGACCAGTTGACCTGATCAACCAACTGGAGACTGGTCAACAACTGAACGAGGTTCAACAAAAGACCTACAGAAGGAGCTACAGCCACGACCGGCAGACAACGTCATTAATATCTAATTAGTACATTTAGTAGAATACAGCAAAACTCTCAAAAGTGAATAAAACATTGATTTTGCTAAAACGAGTTTCTGGAAGTTTTAATAGTAGAACAGGAGTAGAAATTATAATTCTTGCACAGAATTGGTGGTCCGTAAGGGAGTCAACTCCACAGAACAAGGTAAGCTTTTGTTTGTTATCTGTGTAGTCTGATGTTAATCTGCGAAATTGTCCAGTGTTTGAGTTTTGTGTATTTTTGTTGATATGTGGAAGGTGGAAAAAGCCACGAGGCATACCTCCTCGAGGGAGGACCGCTTGGTCCCTTCGGGGTCTTAAAGGTGTGAAAAGATTTCAGAAGTCATGACGATTAAATTTTTTTTAAAAAATAAATAAATAAATAAATAATAATAATAATAAATTGTTTATTTGTGTTTTTTTTTCCTCTAATTTGATTTTTTTTTCGGTACATTCTACGAGTGCAAAGAGCCACTAACGAATCCCGGGACGTTAGCGAAAAGGGTGCTGCATTCGTCCAGTCATGAAAATAAACTGAAAATAGATTTTGTGTATGAATATGCTTTTTGTGTATTCATTTGATTTCATACGTGATTCCAGTTCAATGGTCTGCGTCACATATCTGCCCGTTCCTTTTGTATGATGATTCAAATATTGCTGGGTTCCTACGGTCGAGACTATAGTATTTCTCCTGTGGTGAGCCTCTTCTTTGATGTGGTCACAAGGAACGAGTAAATATACTGTCGCGGAAGTTGAACAGCGATTTAAAAAAACAAAACAAAACGATTATCTGAGGATTTTTCAATAACTAGCGATTTTTGTACAAAAAGTGAATTTTATACAGCGTACAGTGAGTGCTAAGGGAAAATCGGCTGGATTCGATTTTCAAACATGAATTCCCAGTGTGGTACAACAGTGGGTTTAGCACTTTCATAAAAATTCATCCGACACGTGTTAGCGTGCGCGCCAGGCCAATTTGTCTGCACGAGTCGAAAGACGGTCTAAAAATAGGCATTTTTCTTTTGCACTTCCAGCCGTGGACATTGGAATGCGTGCAGCCTGGTTGCCCGTAGCAACCATGTGGTGACTGCTTTGTAAACATCTCCTAGTCCCTAGTCCACTTATTACATATGGGATCAGACGCATTTTTTTCTCTCAAAACGATCTCTTTCATCCTCTCCCGCCCCACCCCCCCCCAACCTTCCCCCACCCTCTCCCTCCTTCCATTTCCTGCCCCCCTCCATCCTAACTCCTCACCCTTACCCCATCCAACCATTATCCAACCCCCTCCCTGCCCCCCCATTTTTTTCTTCCCTTCTGCATCCCCTTCCCCTTTCTTTTTCTTTCCAAACTTACCTTTTACATCCTGATTAGGGAATTTGTGGGATTTTTGGGATTTTTTGGGGGATCTTGGATCACAAATAAAAATCATTCAATCAAGATACAAATTAATGTTAGACAATCCCATGCCACTCGGATACGGAATCTCTAAAAATTAGAATCCTGGGATGTACATTTGAAATTTCATATTTTCACTTGTCTTTTTCAAAAAAAAAAAAATATATATATATATTTCAGGAATACTTGTTTGGTAGATAACAGGTACTGCTATTTAGGCCAAACACATTTGGGAGACAATTGTAATTACATCTGTAAGTTACAGATGAGCATTGGGGAGGTCATAAAGGAATTTATTGAAATAAGATACCATGCCATGTGGCAAGGCAATTAACTGGACCCAAACACAACATTGTACCTGTTTGATGAAACAAAACTTAGATCTGTATATATATGGGTGAATTTACAGGTACATGGATTTGGTGACCCTTTCAAGTGGTGAAGTAACATCACGTCCTCCCCCTCCCCCCCCCCCTTCCATTTCCTGTCCCCTCCACCCCAATCCTAATCCTAACCCCATCCTGCCATCATCCTCCCCACCAAGTCAGGTTATATTACAGATTGTGAGGCATGTATAGGAGTGTGTTATCACCTTATTATGTGGTCTCTTTATGTGCTCTTTATCCTCACCCCTTTCCCCCCCCCCCCCTCCCCTTACACCATGGCCCAATACTGCTAAAATAATTTGTGCAATGGTACGACACAGTTTACATGGTTAGATAATACACAGATGAGTGTATGGCTTGCACAGAAGTTCGAGAGGAAGATAGTATCCACCATATAATCTCTCACAGCCTTGTAAGGGAGAATAAGTGCAGCCAATAATACACAGTTATCTTTAGAATAATAAAATGAGTGTCGTATTTCGCATAGTATTAATACCCCTAAGGGAGCCCCGCCCCACCCACCCCCCCCAGCCTCATTCCTCCCTTGGCGTTCTGCCACTTCTCCTCCTCCCTTCCCCACCCTTTTTCCTCCCCTCTTTCCTCCTCTTTACTCCTCTTTTATCTCACTTTTACCTGTTTCCCTTTTCATAGTTCTCATTGTTTTCTCTCATTGTTGATGAGATTCATTATTGTCATCATGATTGTCATATTGTTGATTATTATTGATGTTCATTCTCAAATTTTGTTAATGATAAACTGTTTCATTGCTGATTATACCACGTGGATGTAATGATACAGTAAATGTTTGTCTTCTGCAATGGATGATTATGGTATGACTCTGATTAGGGTAATGATTTACAATTTTTTTATTTACAATTTATTTACAATTACATTTACGATTTATAATTACAATGATTTACAATGGTCATGGTTTTACAATCATGAAAATTGCTATGATTGTCAGGCATGTCATCATGTCATCATGTCATCATGTCAGGCATGTCATCATGTCAGGCATGTCATCATTGGGTTTTGATGTAAATCGATTGCATGGACTTTAAGGATAGCTTTACAGCCCTGAAGGATAAATGCTGTATTACAAGTCACAAAGTTTGTTGGAAGGTTGCAATTTCAGTGTGATTGGATTGCATTGGTCAATATTATGGATTAATTGCCATTCATTGGTACGGCATTTCAGGACTCTTACAACATCTTAATTGTCAAGAACTTTGAGTGTCATTCAAAGTGAGACATGTTGTTTTTTGTGCTCTTAAGCGTACTCTTAAGAACACAAGAAATTGTAACCTTTGATGTAACCTTATGATGTTCCTTATGATGTAACCTTATGATGTTCCTTATGATGTAACCTTATGATGTAACCTTATGATGTTCTGACGGGGAATGATTTGATGAGGTGCACCATCAATTCATTTTTCCCATGTAAGACAGTAATGTATTTGAATTTGTGATATAATGACCAGACAAGATTGAAAAAAAATATGTCAAATATGATCAAGGGGCAGAACGGTGATTTGTCAACTGACGGCAGATATGGGTCAAATGGTGACGACCGATGATCATATTTCCCCGTCAGTAGATGGAACTGTTTTGGCAACATTGGGAAAAGGTTTAGGTATAGAGTAATGTTGATCCCATATCATAGTTCAGTATCAGACATTGGTTTCAATTCAGTAACAGACTGATAAATGTGAATTTTGATATTATCATTTATATTATTTTATTATATATTATTATTATCTTGCCAAAACGAAGTTTTTGCAAGATGTATTAGTCAGCTTGTATGTTTGTTTTTTTGTTTGTTATCTTGCCAAAACGAAGTTTTTGCAAGATGTATTAGTCAGCTTGTATGTTTGTTTTTTTGTTTGTTTTTTTTTTTGTTTTTTTGTTTGTGGTTAATCATTTTTTTTCCACGTTTAGATCACTCTGTAGACCACAGTTATTATTGGAAACTCCTGTAACTTCGCATATCAGAGTCCTATAGAGATACCCTTCAGCACCCAAAATTTTGAAGGTCAAGGTCAAAGGTCAAGGTCACTTTGTGGTCAATCATGGAGGTCGACGAAACCCTTATTTTTTGAGTAACTTTGATCGGATCGTCTCCAAACTTCATGGGAATCTAGTATATGGTCCGGCGCTCAGCTGATTAGTTTTTGGTGGCGATCGGCCTTGACCTTCATGGTTAGCGCTGGAGGTCGAAAATTATTGACCCCAAGGTCAAATGTTGAAATCGTTATTTTTTGAGTAACTTTGATCGGATCGTCTCCAAACTTCATGGGAATCTAGTATATGGTCCGGCGCTCAGCTGATTAGTTTTTTGTGGCGATCGGCCTTGACCTTCATGGTTAGCGCTGGAGGTCGACCTTGACCTTTGACCTTGACCTTCAGATCACTCTGTAGACCACAGTTATTATTGGAAACTCCTGTAACTTCGCATATCAGAGTCCTATAGAGATACCCTTCAGCACACAAAATTTTGAAGGTCAAGGTCAAAGGTCAAGGTCACTTTGTGGTCAATCATGGAGGTCGACGAAACCCTTATTTTTTGAGTAACTTTGATCGGATCGTCTCCAAACTTCATGGGAATCTAGTATATGGTCCGGCGCTCAGCTGATTAGTTTTTGGTGGCGATCGGCCTTGACCTTCATGGTTAGCGCTGGAGGTCGAAAATTATTGACCCCAAGGTCAAATGTTGAAATCGTTATTTTTTGAGTAACTTTGATCGGATCGTCTCCAAACTTCATGGGAATCTAGTATATGGTCCGGCGCTCAGCTGATTAGTTTTTGGTGGCGATCGGCCTTGACCTTCATGGTTAGCGCTGGAGGTCGAAAATTATTGACCCCAAGGTCAAATTTTGAAATCGTAGGTACCATATCGAGTAATACCTCATATGAATGCCCTTGATGAGTGCTTCCCAGATCTGTAAACAGTTTGACGCTATGACGTCATTTGATGACGTCATGACGAAAAAACGGAATTTTCATGAAAAAATTATTTCCTCAGTTCTCATCAAAATCTTTCAATATCTCGTGGGCAGACATTCCTCAAAGAGTCGCTTCTAGTGGATAGCAGTTCTGTTCACCTCAGTGTGACCTGAAGCAAGTCACTCATGTTCACATTTTGGCAAGATACGGTTCACCCTGTGGGTGACATAGGTTTTTTTTTATTTTTTTGTTTTTTTGTTTGTGGTTAATCATTTTTTTTCACGTTTAGATCACTCTGTAGACCACAGTTATTATTGGAAACTCCTGTAACTTCGCATATCAGAGTCCTATAGAGATACCCTTCAGCACACAAAATTTTGAAGGTCAAGGTCAAAGGTCAAGGTCACTTTGTGGTCAATCATGGAGGTCGACGAAACCCTTATTTTTTGAGTAACTTTGATCGGATCGTCTCCAAACTTCATGGGAATCTAGTATATGGTCCGGCGCTCAGCTGATTAGTTTTTGGTGGCGATCGGCCTTGACCTTCATGGTTAGCGCTGGAGGTCGAAAATTATTGACCCCAAGGTCAAATGTTGAAACCCTTATTTTTTGAGTAACTTTGATCGGATCGTCTCCAAACTTCATGGGAATCTAGTATATGGTCCGGCGCTCAGCTGATTAGTTTTTGGTGGCGATCGGCCTTGACCTTCATGGTTAGCGCTGGAGGTCGAAAATTATTGACCCCAAGGTCAAATGTTGAAATCGTAGGTACCATATCTTCGCATATCTTCGCATGTAACTTCGCATATCAGAGTCCTATAGAGATACCCTTCAGCACACAAAATTTTGAAGGTCAAGGTCAAAGGTCAAGGTCACTTTGTGGTCAATCATGGAGGTCGACGAAACCCTTATTTTTTGAGTAACTTTGATCGGATCGTCTCCAAACTTCATGGGAATCTAGTATATGGTCCGGCGCTCAGCTGATTAGTTTTTGGTGGCGATCGGCCTTGACCTTCATGGTTAGCGCTGGAGGTCGAAAATTATTGACCCCAAGGTCAAAGGTTGAAATCCTTATTTTTTGAGTAACTTTGATCGGATCGTCTCCAAACTTCATGGGAATCTAGTATATGGTCCGGCGCTCAGCTGATTAGTTTTTGGTGGCGATCGGCCTTGACCTTCATGGTTAGCGCTGGAGGTCGAAAATTATTGACCCCAAGGTCAAATTTTGAAATCGTAGGTACCATATCGAGTAATACCTCATATGAATGCCCTTGATGTGCTTCCCAGATCTGTAAACAGTTTGACGCTATGACGTCATTTGATGACGTCATGACGAAAAAACGGAATTTTCATGAAAAAATTATTTCCTCAGTTCTCATCAAAATCTTTCAATATTTCATGTGCGTTGGTCATGAAGACATACTATTCACCATACGAAATTATTAAGGTCAAGGTCAAAGGTCAAGGTCACTTTGCGGTCAATCATGGAGGTCAACGAAACCCTTATTTTTTGAGTAACTTTGATCTTATGATCTCCAAACTTGGTGGGTATATAGGGTGTGGTATGGCGCTCAGTTGATTAGTTTTTGGTGTCGATCGGCCTTGACCTTGAAGGTCATTTTGAAGGTCATTCAATTTTGACCAAAAGGTAAAATTTTCAAGTTTCAGTTACCATATCGAGTAGTACCTCAAATTGAAGCCCTTGTTGAGTGCTTTCCAAACATTGGCAAGATACGGTTCACCCTGTGGGTGATGTTTTATTATCTTGCCAAAACGAAGTTTTTGCAAGATGTATTAGTCAGCTTGTATGTTTGTTTTTTTGTTTGTTTTTTTGTTTTTTTTGTTTGTGGTTAATCTTTTTTTTTTCACGTTTAGATCACTCTGTAGACCACAGTTATTATTGGAAACTCCTGTAACTTCGCATATCAGAGTCCTATAGAGATACCCTTCAGCACACAAAATTTTGAAGGTCAAGGTCAAAGGTCAAGGTCACTTTGTGGTCAATCATGGAGGTCGACGAAACCCTTATTTTTTGAGTAACTTTGATCGGATCGTCTCCAAACTTCATGGGAATCTAGTATATGGTCCGGCGCTCAGCTGATTAGTTTTTGGTGGCGATCGGCCTTGACCTTCATGGTTAGCGCTGGAGGTCGAAAATTATTGACCCCAAGGTCAAATGTTGAAACCCTTATTTTTTGAGTAACTTTGATCGGATCGTCTCCAAACTTCATGGGAATCTAGTATATGGTCCGGCGCTCAGCTGATTAGTTTTTGGTGGCGATCGGCCTTGACCTTCATGGTTAGCGCTGGAGGTCGAAAATTATTGACCCCAAGGTCAAATTTTGAAATCGTAGGTACCATATCGAGTAATACCTCATATGAATGCCCTTGATGAGTGCTTCCCAGATCTGTAAACAGTTTGACGCTATGACGTCATTTGATGACGTCATGACGAAAAAACGGAATTTTCATGAAAAAATTATTTCCTCAGTTCTCATCAAAATCTTTCAATATTTCATGTGCGTTGGTCATGAAGACATACTATTCACCATACGAAATTATTAAGGTCAAGGTCAAATGGCAAGATACGGTTCACCCTGTGGGTGACATATGTTCATTAGAATTTTATTGATGAATATTGATAAATTGATTGAGATTGCATATTGAATTGATTCTGATTCTGATCCGATTGATCTGATTGATTCTGATCTGATTGATTTAATCTGATCTGATTTAATTTAAATTTAATTTAATCAAGTCAATTGATGGATGAATAAAAGGTGCGGTTTCAAGAAAGAAGCTTTGAGACATTTGCGAAACATCAATGTGCAGACAACCTTGGATGATGAGCGAGGTGGTGAGTCTAGTAGTTATTTGTTATATTATATGTGGTTATTTTTGTTTGATCCCCCCTCAACAGGACTTACTGATCCAGACTCATCTGCAACACCGATCAGTGAGATTGGGGTGTGGGAAAAGCCACAGGACAGGGAGACTCTCTGGAAATCACCTGAAGTCATCGATTGAAAGGGTGGAGAGATACTTCCTGGAAGACCACAGAGTGGAGCTTATAGGGATAAGCTAGAAAACAACGTATTCAACGCTACTCTGAATAAGGTGGAACAAACTTCAGAGATTTTTGCAGTACACACAGTTGATAGTGGGTATAGGTGTAGTCCGTTGTGTAGTCCTAGTAGTTATTTGGTACATTGAGTGAGTATAGAGTGTTACTCACACACAGAAAAGATGGGAAGTGGACCCTGCAAGGATAAACAAAGTCAATTAGACTTGAGTCAAAGAGGTACTTGTATCAACTCCATGTATCAGAAATATGGTGCAGAATCACTTAAAAATGTGGAATCCTGGCATGAATGGACTAAAGGACGAAAAAGGGAATTCCCACGGGATGGTACTTTTCACAGGAGCATATTGGAAACACTTGGTGAAGAATTGAAAGCCAGGAGGAGACAGAAGTTCAAAGTAGATTGGCTGGCCTTCCATTATTGGGATGTGGTATCCAGGGAAAGGGCACAGCAAGGACGTATATTGGACCTAGAACTTAAAATAAAAACGATGCAGGATACATTGGAGGAGATACATGCACAACTGCCCTCGAAAATAGGAATAAAAGTGACAGTTGTCCCATCTGATTCCCATTTGTCTCTCCAAAAAGGACGGTACAGAGAATTTTTTCATGTTTCAGGAGATAACCAGAGGTTGCGGTGGCAACTCAGGGATCTGGAGATGCAGCCCAGCGAAACAAGTGAACAGGTGAACAGATCAGCCAATGACAGAAATCGATGTTTTAATTGTGGAAATATTGGACACTGGAAACGATGTTGTCCATATTCAAATAGGAAGACGAGTTCATAGGATGAACCAAGATCAAGGGTACCAGTGCTTACCGGTACCTCAGATAACGATTAGGCCTTCATTGCTGCAGATCCCAAATGACGACAGGCCTCAACAGATTAAATCATCAGACCAACATGAATAACTGTTGATGCTTCTTGTCTCAAAAATTTTCGGAGCAAGAATGAATTTTACTTTTGCTTATTAGCGAATGAATAATTCATTGATTAAATGCCAAAATTGGGTTTTTTTTTGGAACATGAATTAAAAGATCCAGAATTAGAGTTCATTCTGGAAGCCTCATATTTGCCAATTATAAATGTCGTTTTAGGGAGTATTTTGGGCGAAACAATTTTTTTACAACAAAACAATTACCAAAGTGTGGAGCATTGCTTTGCAAAATTTTTTGCAAACCAGTGACGAGCGTCACATGATCATCAGGTGGGCATTTTGGACTATTTTTTTGCATGCTGATAGGTCAGTGGTCGACTGACATGTAAATAGATGTATTGTCGAATTTGGATAAATTATTGTGGGACCAAAAAGGGTAATTTCAATGTGACATTATAGGGGTTTTCTAAAAATAAACTTTTTGTCTATTTGTGTATTAGCGTTTATAAAATGAAAGGATAAATTTTACGAAATTGAAATGAAATTGACACCCATCTTGATCTGTTAATGATGGTTCCAATGCAAACAAATATACATAATGCTTGGGTTTGTGTATGTTTGTGTGTCAATGTTTGTGTTTTTGTTTCGTGTGTCAATCTTACAAGAATATCCAGAGAATTCGTACAATAAAATAGGATTATAATTTGATTATGTACATTATCTCTTTTGTCAAGGGAGATGGAATATACAGATTTGATGTGCTAGGTTATGAGCAGCCATTCATTAATAGTAAAATTGTGAGTAATTTTGGGATTCCATTTTTGATATAATTTATATGAGAATAACAGCTATTTATGGATAGGAGCTTCATAAACAAAATAAGTACAAAATTAGCCAAAGTTGGAAGTGGTCTTACACTGACTTTCCAGAGTACTCTGCTCATGGATTTTTACATATATAAACTTGACCTTTATCAGCATATAAATTGTGCTGTATGTATGGATGTGTCTTAGGCATAGATGATATGGGCAGATAGTAAAGACAATTTTGTTGAATTGAACTATTGTGAGTTTTAAAAGGAAATGCATTGTGAATCTTAAAACCAAGGGGCAGACGTGAACGTGCTGTTATGTTTTTTTACACTCAGAACACGATGTTACGTGTACCTGCAACATATTTTGTTAATCTGCCACACCTATATTGGCATACTGGTGTCAGTAGTATTCACTAAGTTGCATAGAAATGGAGGAACAACTTTTAAGGGAGCATACAACCACTTATTTGGATATTTTCTACAACAGTAGGGGTTTCAATAAGTGGTAGCTGTACACATGGGATTTATCAAATTAAGTTATGGAGTTTAAACAAAGTTACTGGTAAACAGAAGGGAAATGGATAGTAAATAAATTCTTCAATGCTGGGTACATTTAATGAGATATTACAAAGACTTATAAGAGCTACTGTTCTTCCTTATAGCAGTGGGAAAAGGGAGAATTAGAACCAAATGAATCTATAAATGAATGTGATAGGGATAATATCCTCAATTTGTGTTACTTATTTGATTGTGGGTAAAGGAATTATTTTATCGTAATAGATTGTTAACAGCAGCCTGCAATGTCCTGAGAGTGTGCGTGCATCCATGTAATTAGAAATCCCAGATTTGTTTTTACAAACAACATTTTGGTAGAGGTCTTATGTGGACGAGCACTTCCTTGGTAGAAAAAAAGGTACTGCATGTTGGCAGCCACTTTTGCGGCCATTTAGGCCAAATAAATTGAGAGGAAATTGTAGTTCAATAAGTAATTTACACATGGCTATTTGTAAAAGGGAAGTTGTTGCGATGGGAAACATTTCTGAAGGTTTATTAAAGTGTTATAATATGACATGTGTCAAGGCAAACTATTGGATGGGAAAATTAGATCTGGTTATAGAATGAATTTGCTGACCCTTTGAAGTTAATTCTTTGAAATTGATTGTTTTACTAGTATTTTGAGTTCAACTTGGAAATAGTTTGGTAGAGCTTTGTTAAAACCTATGGTTGTGGTATTTTGGAACAATTCACAGACCATAGGGAGTTGATAAGAATAGAAACAAATATGGACCCCGGGAGATAGGGGCATCAGGATAAGGCAAATAATCAGATTTATGTTACATATTAAGGGATTTTTCTTTTGTCACATTTTAAGAAGTTTGTTAATTTGGTATATAATGTTGAATGTCATTGACTTATAATTATGTTATAGGTATGAACATATACAAGGAGTAGCAGCTGAGATACTCCAATATTTGTTTATTAGATTAGTGGTTATATTGGCAATAGTTTTAGTAGTGGCTTGCTTGAAAACCTTAGTGACGGTGGGTTTGAATAAGATAACAAACAACACTATGATAGTGCAAGCAGCCACAAAAGAGGAAATAAACAAAGCAACAAATGAGGAAATGAATGTGGAACCACAAGAGGAAGACGTCTATGGCAACATGAATACTGAGATTCAACGATTGAATCAAGTAATGTTGCAAATGAATACAGTAGAGTTAAAATAAGGGCATAACAACTTGTTGTGAACTATGTCCGTTTTACAAGATCGATGAACTCATATCACCACAAGTTACACTGTTAAAGAAAAACAAAAAGCGGGGAGGACTATGCTAATAATACATTATGCATAGTTTGCTTGTTTGCAAGATTTGTTGGGAATTAGATATTCCTGTTTGTGATTTCAATCATATATACTCATTATTAATGCATTTATTTTCTTTGAAGTTGTGTTACAATACCTGCATGAGTTTAATTTTTGAATTATATGAACCTGAAAGCAATTGTGGATGCTATTCTTAGTTTAGTAGTGAAAAACACATATCTGATTTGAATATTATTCGTATGAAGTTGTTATAAAATATAGTGATTTCATGTTACAATGTACCCCATCTGATTCAATCTGTGTGGAAAGCAGATATAAATGTGGCTGAGTAAAGGGAAGACCAGATCACATCCCAAATGGAGTGCTAACGACATCTGGGAAGAAGTTTGAGAAAGGACAATTTGTGAAAAATGAAGTTAATTCTGGCATACACCCTCTTTCTCAAAGAATGATGAAGAAATACTCCTTTGTAAGATGGATGTTTACCTTCACCAAGGGAAAATTATGTGACCATTTGTCTGGATCACACTGCAACATATGAAAAAGGGCGATCACTTACTGTTGTTCGAATACCTCGAACATTCATCACATCAGCAATTGCAGGACGACGACATTTTACCTGCAACGTCTACGGGATATGGTGACGTGTGTCATTACTTCACCAACTTCCGGGGAGCCAGCCTTTTCCTTTTCCTTTTCCAGCCTTGCGCCTTTTCCTTCACAACAGCTGTGCACGATTCTGCTGTGTGCTCCTGGTATGGACCATGGACAACTGAGTACCATGGTCCCAACATCATCATTGCGGATGCATCCGGCATCCCTGCTCCACATCTTGTTGACAAATCAACATCACATCAACACTTGCTCCATGCTCACGATGAGTGAGGAGGCAAGTCGACTACAACTGGATGGAGGCCTTGTTCAAATCTACTATGGCTCACAGCAAGAGTGGCAAGGATGCTGCATGGAGAGCAGGGTCAGTCTATGACTCTGCCCAGCTATCACAACAGCAGAAAATCCTACGCAAATAGTGTAGGTGTTATGAAGACATTTGAAGAAAAAATGTTTCATGCTGTAATTTCAAACACAAGTGATCCGCCCCCTTTTTTTCAAACAAAGAAAGTCAATATTTGATTAAAGGCAAACATTTTGCCAAATGTTGCAGATGCTTTATTATTTTAATGATGAACTGAAATTATTGCGTTTTGGTGAAGGTGAAATGTTTTGTGATCTTTATGCAAATGAGTTGAATTGAATTATCAACATAGAAAGAGTCAATGAACAACGAAATGTATTGTGATAAAAATTCTTCCAGAATGACGGTGTATGCCTTAGGAAATTGAATTACCAGATTAGTGGTTTGAATATTTAATGTGGTAATGTTTAGATTAATGGTTAATATAAACATAAAAGAAAAAAACAGGGGACTGTCAGGGAATAAATATTCTTATTGACAATATTGCTAGAATATCACTCAATGTAATCTTGTGTAAAGTGGAATATGTTTTACTTTACAAATGGGACAAGAGCAATATAATTCAAGACAGAATGTGTACCACTCTTGGACTGCCATCTGTGTCTATCAATAGTTAGCCTGTGTTCCATAGATGGAGCACAGGCTGCAAATTCCCCCTCAGCAGGTCAGAGCATTTGACCTCTTGAACAGAAATAATGTGGTGCTCTCAGTCTCCCAAAATAGAGGGCTGGCCAAAAGAGCCAAATAAAGGCTTTTGGATGAAGGAGTCTGGGCCTTTAAAAACCAAGAGAAAGTTGCGATTGGGGAGCAGAGAGAACTGGGAGAGTGACAGTGAAGCAGTGGACTGGGAGAGTGACTGAAGAGGAGTGAACAACTGAAGACCAGTTTACCTGATCAACCAACTGGAGACTGGTCAACAACTGAACGAGGTTCAACAAAAGACCTACAGAAGGAGCTACAGCCACGACAGGCAGACAACGTCATTAATATCTAATTAGTACATTTAGTAGAATACAGCAAAACTCTCAAAAGTGAATAAAACATTGATTTTGCTAAAACGAGTTTCTGGAAGTTTTAATAGTAGAACAGGAGTAGAAATTATAATTCTTGCACAGTTGTCACTTAACGACTCCCTCAAACTTTTGTTTCCATGGTTGCGAAGTGTTTTTAATAACGTTGTGGTGGTTTTGAATCACGTGGTGGTGAGGTATTTTGAATTATGTGGTGGTGAGGTGTTTTTAAATGATGTGGTGGTGAGGTGTTTTTAAATCTCATGGTGGTGAGGTGTTTTTAAATCACATGGTGGTGAGGTGTTTTGAATTAGTTGGTGATGGGGTGTTTTGAATTACGTGGTGGTGAGGTGTTTTGAATTACTTGGTGGTGAGGTGTTTTGAATTACGAGGTGGTGAGGTATTTTGAATTACTTGGTGGTGAGGAGTTTTTAAATGACATGATGGTGAGGTGTTTTTAATTTTGTGGCTGTGAGGTGTTTTTATTACGTGTTTTATGGCTGTGAGGTGTTTTTAATTTTGTGGTGGTGAGGTGTTTTTATTACGTGTTTTATGGCTGTGAGGTGTTTTTATTACGTGTTTTGTGGCTGTGAGGTGTTTTTATTACATGTTTTATGGCTGTGAGGTGTTTTTAATTTCGTGGTGGTGAGGTGTTTTTATTACATGTTTTATGGCTGTGAGGTGTTTTTAATTTCGTGCTGGTGAGGTGTTTTTATTACGTGTTTTATGTTTGTGAGGTGTTTTTATTACGTGTTTTATGGCTGTGAGGTGTTTTTATTACGTGTTTGATGGCTGTGAGGTGTTTTCAATTTCGTGTTGGTGAGGTGTTTTTAATTTCGTGGTGGTGAGGTGTTTTTATTACGTGTTTTATGGCTGTGAGGTATTTTAAATTACTTGGTGGTGAGGTGTTTTGAATTACTTGGTGGTGACGTGTTTTGAATTACGTGGTGGTGAGGTGTAATCGTCCCAAACTTCCAGTCTGCACCTACCGCTCCCATATGTATGTGCTGAGGGGTTCTTTCTTGAAAAAAAAACACTCAACCTAAATCTTCAACCTAAATTGCCTATAAAAATGTAATATCACAAACACAACAAATACATTTGTGCAAATTAATTGTTTGTATTATGATTGGTGTAAATCATGACAACACAGCAACTCAGGTACAGTCATTCGCCTCAGCTAAAATAAGCCCGTTCCTCAGTAACGACGCTTGGTGAGGCAAGCTAGTATATATATATATATATATATGCATGTATAATTTGTTGCGGATCTCTCGAAGCCCGTCGACGTACAGAGGGGGGGGGGGGGTTAAACCTCTTTTCTCCCTTGGGTCTTAGAGTCCACGAGGCCGAGTTGCCACTCCCGTAGCGAGCGTGGGAAAGGGTATCGGGTCGACTCCACACGTACCTTCGGTACCCACGCTGCCACGAAAATGGGGACTGGACCTCGCAGAAGCCACGCTAATCGAATACGCCCGAGCGGTGTGCGTATCACGTGACACGTGCCATTACTTTTATTGAACCCGATTCGAGCGGTTTTATTCGTGCGATGCTGGGCCAATAGATGGAAAGGACGGGAACGGTCAGATAGAAGAAAGAACACCGGTTTATTTACAATGTTCAATGATCTGGATAAAGGGAAGGGACACAGAGCAGGCTTAATCAGTCTTAACTTATCTCCCAGACACGGGCCCACTCACTCACGCAGGGAAAAGGAGGAAGGTCAGTTCGCGCTCCAAATGCGTCCTGGCGCCGTTCACTCCGGACAGCTCGCCGGGCGTGGCCCTCCGATGTTCACGGCATGTGTGCTGGGTGCGCAGGCAAGATCATGCGTCTGTGGCCTGGAATGGATCGTCTCCACAAACGCGATTAACACAGCCGCAGAGCACAGGGCACAGGGAGAGTTGGTGTACAGAGGGGAGGATTATAACAAGCAAGGGACTTCACTCGTGCTGCGACAATGTCTCTTTCTCACTGCTCAATCACCATGAACCAATCACGAACCAACTCTCTCCCGGAGCGACTGACTCAGCTCCGATTCTGATGCAGGGGGCTTGGGGCAGGGTCTTATATGGCCCCTCCCCAGCCTTACCCGAATGTTCCAAGCCCCTCCTCTCGCTGCCGTTGTGAGCCACTCCCCTTGAGCTCTGATTGGTTGCTCGCTGCTTACCGACCACTCCCTGCAGCTCCTCCCTTCGGCCTTGCCAGACTTGTTCCAGGCCTAGCACGTGGCATTTCAGCTCAAAGAACACCTAACTCACTGGCCTGCTCAACGCAAACCAACACAGGAAAGGAGACTACGCTTGTATTTATTAAGAAATAACTGAACTAAAGCAAGGCTCCATGTTTTGGTGCGACTACCTATGAGGGGGGGGGGGGGTCATCCTTTATTTTAAAAACCGCAACACTACCCCCCTCTCTCACCAGACTCCCCCGAGTCGACCCCAACAATGGAACGACCGGTAGAGCCTGGAATGCAAATTTAACCTTACTTTTAAATGTGACGCATTGGTGTAATTCCCCTAGCATTTATTCTGACCCATGTGTGCGACATTTTTAACACTAGATATTAGGGTGGAGTGAAAATAGCCAAAACATTTTTGTTTTGAATTGTAACTAGCTAGATATGCCAAAAGGTGCCATTACATCTATAGAGCACTGTGTTAAAATTGTATTAAAATTGAACAATATTTTGATCTCCCTCAGTAACTTTTTATTTTACTATACTATGCAACATAGTAAAACAGCTCATCGATGCATTCAAATCATAGGTCTATTATAGTTTGTCTCAGAATGTTACAGTCACACAGTTACAATGTGAAGTGTGTGAAGTCGTGCTTCGATTCCAACGATGGCATCATCTGTCGCGAGGCGACAGGGGCACGGATGAAGCCGTCTCGCCTTTTCTTGCCACACCCAGCTTGAGCGGCCTCGGTCACGAGTTTCACAGTCCTTTCCACAGCCTGTGTGTGGCAAGGGAATTTAGGGAAGAGGACAGTTGGGGTGACATCCATCGTGATAAGTTCCTTCAGCTCAGGGTCTGACATGCCTCGGATCACGGGAGGCTCCGAGATGGCGCACGCTCCCCAGTCAATTAGGTCGAAGTACTCCACTGCGTCAAAGTTGAGTTTAGCGGGGACCTTGAACCGTTGTATCTGTCCAGTAGGCTGTCTGTCTGTTGCTCTGGCTTTCATCACTCGCCGCAAGCCCCATTCTCGTATTTGAGGTCGATGGTCAGTTATCATGGCCAGGAGTATATTTTCCGGATGTGCAAAGTACGCGTTGCGTTTCATAACAGGGTCAACGATCTTCTTGTGTTTAGCGCTAAGGTATCGTGACTTGACGATCATCTGGTGGATGTGCCTGGCTCCATCTTTGCATGACGAGTGGACTTTGATGGAAAACCACATTGGAGCATACACTTGAATGATATATGTCACCATGGTTTTCAACTTCTCGGGTGGTGTCTTGACGCTGACGTACAGTCGGAGTATTCTATTAGCTGTTGTAAGCCACCGAGAGTGATTCAGGCATCCAGGGTTTCGTAGGGCCAGATCGACGCTGCATTCACCTTCGCTAATGCCATTGCACATTTCCAAGAGATATCGCTGGTCTGTACTCCAGTCTCTCGGGTCCACATTCGGCAATGCCTGACTCAGTTTCACTGGTGTAAACGATGTTACAGGCTGTTCATTACACGTTGATAGACGTTTTCCGATGGGTCCTGAGAATCCACGCGGGCCTGTAGTTGTGCCGTCGAGTTCCTCGAACAGATGCCGCAGCGGAGGTTCATTGGCATGAAGAAGACATACCAGCCACTGCAGTGGACGATTGAAGGTTTCTTCCAGTTGTCGTATAACACCTCCTGTATGTCCCGTATTCACGTTAGTGCCATCACACCCGACTACATTGATGTCCTCTGTCTTCACATTCCGTTCCTTCAGACTAGTGACTAAAGACTCTGCAATGCTTTTGCTGGATCCTGATGATGGAGTTGTGTGGCTGAAGTATGATGAACCGGGTTCTGCGATGATGCTGACGTGTTCTTCTTTGACTGTTGTTCGGTGATTCTTGTTGTCAGTGCCGTGAACCTGAGTCATGGTGTTATCCTTCCTGCCATCAAAGTATAGTCCCTCTATGACGGTGCAGACATCACTCTGAAGTTCTTCTCGAGTTTTGCTATGTTCTCTGCGGATCTTGCTGCGATCAATTATTTTAGAACGGTCTTTTGGTGAAACTACGCCGAGATCGTGTAGAACTGATGTAGCTAATATAGCAGCTGATCTGTCAGAGACGCCAGTTCAGCGCAGGCTTTAGCAAGCAAAGGTAGTGAGATCGTCATTTGTTGCTGTTGTCGAACCGGTTTTGGTGTGCTCTGGAGATTAACTGATTCAGAAATATACTCATCGTCAGTCGCGCTATCCGCATAGTCTTCTTCGCTTTCATCATACGTAGAAGCAATCTGACTTTTGGCATCTTCGTAGTGAGTTTTCATTCGTTTGAGATTGGTCTCTTCTCTTTCTGCTTTCCTCTTCAATCTTGATGTCTCTTCTTGATATTGTTACGGTCCGCGGATTGGATGTTATTTACCGAGCGGAGGTAACCGCGGCCGAACAGTTGTTCCCCGTTTCTTCCCGACTCACCCGATTCACCCAGACGTTGGCCAAATCGCGCTATGCCAAATCAATGATAGAAAGGACACGACGACTGGAAAAGATGAAACGACGCAAGGGGGGTACAGTTCTCAAGACCTCCGGAGGAGGGTATAATTACAGTGGTGGAGAAAAGGGGGTAGATTACAAGGCAGAGTGAGGTAAAGACACAGAAGAGATGGGCACTTAAATACAGTCTTATCTATTCCCAGACAGACCACGGACAAACGGACAAGGTAGACTCACACGGGGATTGATGGCAGGAATGGACAGGTAGGTCGCTGGCACAAGGTGCACGTTGGCTCGGGGACAGGATAAAGCATGGTTCAAAGATGCAGGGAGGTCTCACAGCGCTCGGAGGTGGTCTTGCTTGCTCCAAGCTCAGCGCGCATCTGACGTCACCTCTCTCTCACTGCGCATGCGCATCACTGCTCATGCGGGGAGTGACACGCCCTCGGCTGGTTGGTTCCGCCCCAACTGGGGCCGGTCTGCCGCTTCCATTGGGTGCGGGGGTTACCGGGCTCCGCCCTTGACGAGGAGCCGACAGGGAGCCCCTGTTTGGTAACCCCGTCGAGCACATGTCCGATGGCGGCTCGTTGGGAAGGCCTGGTGTCCTCCCACCACTCCTACCAAGCCGGAGTGAGGACGCGCACTCCCTGCGCTCGTTGTTGTTGTTGTTGTTGTTGTTGAAGAGAACTGTGAGGAAGAGCTGCGGGGAGGTATTGGGAGGTCCTAAACTTCCTAACGGTGCCATACAATCACATTCTGGTGCAACGAAGGGTCAGAATTAACGGAAACGAATCCTTAACTGACATAGACTAAGAATAACTAGCAAGATGTCCTATAGTTGTCTACCTGAGATGCGGTGGACCTGGATGCGACATTTAATGGGGGAAATAGGGGGAGGTCGGGTCTACAGAGTGTTGTTTACAGAAAATGGGACTAGGGAATGGGGGATTGGGGAGAGTTGGGAAGTATTGAGGAAATAGGGGAATATTTACAAGCGGATATGGATGGATGCAAATCCCATATCCGCAACAATATATTCCGCCAATTACCATGTTCCTCGGTCCTCACTGGTCTTGAAGGAACTCTCGCTCTTTTTGCGGCACTTTATGTTCTTTCAAGCAGTTACAGTTTGACACCATGTCAGAACATTTACATTTGCTAAGATCAAACAGATTGTTAGATTTGTCGAGAAAGTCTGTGAGTCGTTGTTTGTAGGTGGCTTGATCCTTTCTTCCCTTGTAGACTTTTAGGATTGAAATGTACTTGTCATGGAAAGATCTGAATTTTTCTATCGCTTGCGCGTGCGATACCATTGGAAGAGAGGCCGTTTCCCATACCTCTTGAATTTCATAGCACAGTTTGTGAGATATGTCACCAAATGAAGGGTATTTGCCATTCTCCGTCCTAAGCTGTTGCCGAGATTGAAGGTATCCTTTCATGACATCAGCGTACGTTCGGAGAACGTTAGTTTGGATGTTTCGTGGAGCTCCAAATATCACGCATGTAACTTGATCTCTTGTGACCGCCATCGTTCTGAAAACAAACAAAAACAACTTATTACAGGCTTAACTTAGGGTTCCCCAGACAGACAGACAGACAGCACAAACAACACGAACTCACTCACACGAATTGAAGGGGGGTGGCAGGAGTGCAGCAATCGCCCAAGTGCAGCAAATCGTCTCATCTGGCATAAATAGTCCCAGCCAGTGCTAATATAAACGGGGTGCGTATCACTACGCAGCTCACCAAACCACCTCCGTCGGTG
Source organism: Myxine glutinosa (assembly GCF_964187855.1). Lineage (NCBI taxonomy): Eukaryota > Metazoa > Chordata > Myxini > Myxiniformes > Myxinidae > Myxine > Myxine glutinosa. The sequence continues at coordinate 80,614,676 of NC_136269.1, forward strand.
ACGCTCCTCAGCCCTGGTTGGCTGGCTGAGGGCTTTGTGGCCACGCCTTTGATGACGCGGTGGTGGGCCACACCCTCTTCTGGCGCCCCGCCCCCCTTCTTCTCCAAGTCACCTCGTGGTCAATGGCGGATCAAAGCATGTATCACGAAATGCGATACATGTTGAAATGCGATAATATGCCAAAATTTCAATCAGATTGAGGGCGATGAAGGAGTGGTCAGAAATAATTATAATTTTGCAGGATTGTTTCTATGGTCATTTGGCACATTTCCCATATACTAGCTTATAAAACATTTTTAAAATGATATTTTTACTCCACCCTACTAGATATGTCCCCCCTATTGCGTTGAGCAGCTACTCTAACAGATTCACACCCACAACTACCCGAGTATTTCCGGAATTTCAAACTACACACATAGCCGGTGGGCACTTTCTTATATTTACAAGCACGGAACTTAAACTTTATTTACAATTCTATGACCCAGGACCTGTACTTTAGGAAGAAATTGGAGGAGAGAAACAAAACACACTCATAAATGGCACTTGCTGCTTGCATCTTGCATCTTCTGTGTGCGGCTAACAAAACCGGCTGGCCCTGACTGGCATACAGGCCATATGAAGCATCAAGGCCATCTAATCTTCCACATCTTCACTCCTAGCACACAATAGCACACAATTGCGTTTTATTTTTCATTGCCAAGCAGGGCCACTCCCACGTGGTCCAACTGCGTGGCATCAGTGCCACTCAACAAGTGGTCCGAAGGAGCAAGATGATTTTGCAGCAAGATGCTGCACAGCAGAGGTGCAAGCCACAAGGCTTGTGGTCCATGAGTGTGACAAGGGTGCAGCAAAAGACATGGCAGCAAGGTGCTGCACAATTCGGCTGCCCAGGTGCGACACGGGTGCAGAATGGATGCTGCACAGGTGCGATGGTGCTGCATGGTTCGGCCTCCAAAATGGTCCTGGGGTGGGGTGGGAAGACGAAGCACAACAAGCAAAACGGAAAGGACACAGTGGCACACAAAAAACAAGGTGACCAGGCACCACCATGCCTGGTGTGGCGCGAGGGACGCGGTAGAGCGAGCAGAGCAAATTCGTCCCTAACCGTCCGTACCCCCCACCGTCGGCTACACTACCCGAGACCCCCTTGTATTTACAATCCGTCTCTACGTCTTGTCTCCCATATCCCCCTCTAAGCCAAATCCGTCTCCAAATCCCTCCCAGGAAGGAAGGGATGGAACAAAACAATGTCTCATGATGTCATGATGCATCTCACTACTCAACAGTTCACAGAGCCTCGGCGTGGAGCTCGTCCTACTTGGTGAATGGCTGTGGATGGTGCAAAGGGATTTCTCATCCTGACTACTCTAATAACATTTACTCATTTAAACTACCCGGGGTCGTACCCTGCCAATCAGCCTATTTAAACTATGTGGTTCTAAGAACCTGAATTCTGATTGCCCACACTGTGGTGCCCTCGGAATTTGGGTCTCACCCCCACAAATTTTCACACTGTCCCCTCGCACAATTTCGGGGCTGGGTCGTGTGGCTCCACCAGCAGGTCTACCTACCTGCGCACCTCTGCCACTGAAGCCGCTTCCCGAGCTTGCCTGCTCCTGCGACTACCTAACTGGGGAAGGCCCTTCCTGGCACTTACCCCCTCTATGCCCACCTTGGCATCGGGCAACCCGGGTCCTCTCCTGGGATCCTCGGGCCCCACTCACAACTACGACTAACCGGCTCCCAGAGCATATCTGCGGCCTCACCTGGCCGACAAACTACCAGTGGCGGAGTGCCTCAATAACTATACGCACCAATTAAGCCACACACCCAGCCATTCCACAGTCTCATGCACCCTACAAAGCACTTCTTTCCACTACCCGCACCACAGGTGTCAATATCCATGCAATTTACCTATGCCCTCTACCTGGCTTTACACTACCCCCCCGTCCCCCCCGGGCTTTCATGAATGGGGTTCACTCCCCTCATTCACTCCTTTGCACCATGCATTCCACCCCAAGCATTTCACACCTTTTATCTTGCACACCATGCAATTCAATTCACACTACACTTCGACACAATTCCATTTGTTCTCAACACAATTCCTCAAACACACAGCATCATCTACCTAACTAATTTCCCTTTAAACCTTTAAACTCCATTTAAATCCCTTTAAACGAAGCACTCCCTTTTCTTTATCAACCACCTAAACTCTCTACGTTCCCTCTATAGTTCAGGTGTCACTACTTAAATCTCAGTCTCTACTGTCTTCTAAATCCCTAACAATTATCCTAGCCCTCCCTCGGCTAGCTTCGGTGCCCAATGGAGGCAACCATTGCTGGCCCCTCCATGGGCCTAACACTGCCATCCCCCTAAACTAGTGCTCATGGGCCCCCCTGTGTGAGGAATGGTGACACGACCATTCCCCCACGTGGGGTACACTACTCTCCAGTCCTCTACACTGTGATCCCCCCATTCATGGAGGTACGTTGTCACAGCTCGGCCTTGAAGGGCCGAGCGATCCATGCGGGTGGTTGGTCGCCTGTATAGAGTGTCCGTCCGGCATTTTTGATCCACGGGGCGAGGGATTGATGGGCCTAGGTGCCGGGCTCCATCCATGCACGGGGCCCTCCCACGCACGATGACCCAACCGGCCATGGTCCGAGCACCTCACCTGACAAGGTGCATGGCTCCGAAAATCAAAATATCCCCTTGAACCCGGCCGATCGGCCTTGCCGCCATATGGCACCAACCATACAGTGCCGGGGCCGGAGGCACGAATCGTGCACGCCGGTCCTTGGGAGACCGACGCAGCACCGATCCCCTCTGGTCCCTGCAGCACACAACTCCCCGGGGGCTCGCGTAAGCTACCCGTCCCATTTCGCACTACCCCGGTCGGTGTCGATGCTTGAGCCGTGTCCTCACACCTCGCGACCCACTCCACACTCGCACACCCAGGCACTCATGCGCCTCCCACACACTCCGGTGTCGCACAACCAGGCGCACATGTGCCACCAACACCCTCCGTTCTCGCACACTCTGGTGCACACTCTTTCTCTGCACACTCTGGTGCACACTTTGTTTCACACTCGGCCATCGCACACTCCGGTGCACACTCTTTTTCACACTCGGCCATCGCACACTCCGGTGCACACTCTTCCGTTACACACTCCGTAACACACTCTCGCTCAACGCACTCCCTCTCATACTCCGCACCACCCTCAGTCGTACACCGCAAAATGGGCCCTCCGCGAACGCCTGGGTCTCGCCTCTCTCCCAAGCGCGCCGAGCACCCGTTCGCGCCAAACACATTCGCACCATTTTTACTCACCTCGGGGCCCTCCTTCTCCGCCAGTACCTGCAAACTTTTTATTTGGTCAGCAAGCATGGAATCACGGTGCAAAGACAGACTTTGTGCGTGTTCCATTTCTTTCTCCCGTGATTTATTCCTCGTCTCTTCAACCCCCGTCTTTTTAACCCCAATTGTTTCTTCTAACATGACAATTGTCGGCGCCCCCAAAATTTTCTTTTCCAACTCGACGATCGTCGGTTTTTCTACAATTTCCTCTCGTGTCGCTACTCCCATAGCCCCAGTCAACTTGGCTGTCCTTCGCTCAAGCTCGCTCCCCACGCGTTCTCCACACCGTGTCACCTCGTCGCGTACCACCACGACCATCCCGCTCAACCTGCGCCCAATGTCCTCCCCTGCCTTCTTCATATCCCTCTTTGACACTGCCCTCATCTTTTCCATGTCACACCTGGATTCTTTTATTTCGTCCCTCATTTCTTTCATGTTGTCCATTTGGGTGTCCATTTTGCACCCCCGTGTATCCAATGCTTCCTTCAATTCACACTTCATTTCTTTCATTTCCCTGGTGGCTTTGTCACTCATTTCTTTCATGTATGCCATCATTTGCGCCACAGGTAGTGGCATGTCCAAACCCGCTGGCACCGCGGGCTCGGCCCCCGCCGCCACGTGCGAGGCGCCGCCATTTTCCTCGCCAGCTGCCGCACCCTCATCAACTTCCTCCACTACCAACTGTCCCTGTTGGTCCTGGGCCATTAATTCTTCCTCGTCTATTACTCCCACCGGCATTTGACCAACTTGGCCAGCCATCGTACTAATTTAATTTTGATTTCACAAACTAAATTTCGTCCACTCGTAATTTTCAGCATGTGAAGCGCACTCTAGGTCCAATTATCCCACTCCTCGACACCAATTTGTTGCGGATCTCTCGAAGCCCGTCGACGAACAGAGGGGGGGGGGGGTTAAACCCCTTTTCCCCCTCGGGTCTTCGAGTCCACGAAGCCGAGTCGCCGCTCCCATAGCGAGCATGGGAAAGTGTATCGCGTCGACTCCACACGTACCTTCGGTACCCACGCTGCCACGAAAACGGGGACTGGACCTCGCACAAGCCACGCTAATCGAATACGCCCAAGCGGTGTACGTATCACGTGACTCGTGCCATTACTTTTATTGAACCCGATTTGAGCGGTTTTTTTTCGTGCGATGCTCGGCCAATAGATGGAAAGGACGGGAACGGTCAGATAGAAGAAAGAACACAGGTTTATTTACAATGTACAATGATCCAGATAAAGGGAAGGGACACAGAGCAGGCTTAATCAGTCTTAACTTATCACCCAGACACGGGCCCACTCACTCACGCAGGGAAAAGGAGGAAGGACAGTTCCCGCTCAAAACGTGTCCTGGCGTCGTTCACTCCGGACAGCTCGCCGGGCGTGGCCCTCCGATGTTCACGGCACGTGTGCTGGGAGCGCAGGCAAGGAGATCGCGTGTCTGTGGCTCGGAATGGATCATCTCCACAAACGCGATTAACACAGCCGCAGAGCGCAGGGCACAGGGAGAGTTGGTGTACAGAGGGGAGGCTTATAACAAGCAAGGGACTTCACTCGTGCTGCGACAATGTCTCTTTCTCACTGCTCAATCGCTATGAACCAACCACGAACCAACTCTCTCCCGGGGCGACTGACTCAGCTCCGATTCTGACGTGGGGGGCTCGGGGCAGGGTTTTATATGGCCCCTCCCCAGCCTTACCCGAATGTTCCAAGCCCCTCCTGTCGCTGCCATTGTGAGCGACTCCCCTTGAGCTCCAATTGGCTGCTCGCTGCTTACCGGCCACTCCCTGCAGCTCCTCCCTTCGGCCTTGCCAGACTTGTTCCATGCCTAGCACGTGGCATTTCAGCTCATTTCACTTCTCCCACCCCTCCCCCCCCCCCCTTCCCACGCAGCCTCCCCCCAAGCCCTCTCCCTCCAACACATTCCCGATGTCCCTCACAAATGTTGTGTTTATGTGCTTCCCCTTCTCTCCCCATCTTGTCTACCGCTCCCCTTTTTATATACTTTGGTTGTTTGTCTGTTTGATTTGTTTGTGTCGTAAATGTTAGCTCTTTCACGAGCCTCGATTATGTATACAAAAAAAAAAGAACAAAAAAAGGACACCTAACTCACTGGCCTGCTCAACGCAAACTAACACAGGAAAGGAGACTATGCTTACATTTACTAAAAAATAACTGAACTAAAGCGAGGCTACATGTTGTGGTGCGACTACCTACGAGGGTGGGGGGGGGGGGGGCGGTCATCCTTTATTCACAAAACCGCAACAATGTGTTCGGTATACACACCTACACCCAGCACCATTCCGACCCAATCGGTTCCCCAAAGAAGAGGGATAATATCATAGATTCTCTGGAGTCTAGAATGTTAGGAGGGAAACCGTCGAGAAACATGAATCGTGGCGAGGTTTGTGATCATACATAGATCTACAGGATGGATACGTGGTTAATGTACAGGTCTAAAAGGAGAAAGACTGATTATACTGTTCCACAAGCGATCAATATCTGCCACTATAGAAGGTCAGAGGAATTATTTCTGTTGTCATTGGTTTTTTTTTTAGAGGCTTTTTTTAGAACGTTGGTTAGATTTATACAGGTTATGTGCTTATCATAGATTATAGATTTTTAGTAAACTCTTGTTTTATATAACTCTGGGCCTATATGTAAGAAAAATCACATGATACACATCCATTATCACAACAACAGTGATTCTTACACATGTACACTACACGATTTGCACAAAGAAAAAATGTTGAATTGCTTTACATCTTTCTGGGTCAGGGGACATTTCGACCAACACTGTCAACGTAGCATGCGTGCGAACCAGCCTCATTCAGGAAGAAATTATTTCAATAACAAAGCCAAGGGGCACAGAAGGGGAGATCAGCACATACAGTCGTGGCAAAAATTTGGCACATTTGCACTTTTTTCAAATAATGCACTATTTCTTCCTGAAAATTGTTGAAATAAAAAATATATTTTGGTATCAACATATGTATTTCTTTGGTTTGCAGTGGAACAAAACAAAAATAGCAGAAAAAAATACCAAATCTTAGCTTATTCCACACAGAAATCCTAAAATGGGCCGGACAATATTATTGGTACCTTTAAAAGAAGTTGTTAGAAATAATTAGATTTCAAGCAGGTGATTCTCCTTTACTTTGGAATTGAACTCACCTGTGGCGAGTTGCAGGTACCTGCAACATAAAAAAAAAAATCACTCATTCAACCAGTTTGAATAGAGAAAAGGAGTCGTTCTGCTGTTTTGTCACTGTGTGTACCGCAATGAGCATGGAGAAAAGAAAGAAAACCAGAGAATTGTCTGAGGAGGGCAGACACAAGATTGTAGCCAAGCATGGACAATCTCAAGGCTACAAGTCCATCTCCAGAGTCCTTGATGTTTCTGTGTTCACCGTACGCAATGTTATCAGGAAGTTAAAGGCCCATGGCACTGTAGCCAACCTCACTGGACGTGGCCGCAAGAGAAAACTTGATCGAAGATTGCAGCGAAGGATTGTTCAAATGGTGGAGAAAGCACCTCGATCAACTGCCAAACAGATTCTAGCTGACCTTCAGACACAAGCAACGACAGTTTCAACTTGGACCATCCGTCACCAACTCGATGAAAGGGGGTTCTATGGTAGGAGACCCAGGAGGACCCCACTGCTGAGAAAGCCCGACTGTAGTTTTCCAAAACACACCTGAAAAAGCCAAAATCCTTCTGGGAGAATGTCCTGTGGACAGATGATACAAAATTAAGGCTTTTTGGTGAAGCACATCATCTCTATGTTTAAAGAAAACAAAATGAAGCCTTCAAAGAAAAGAACACCTTCCCCACAGTCAAACATGGAAGAGGTTAAGTGATGTTTTGGGGTTGCTGTGCTGCCTCTGGCACTGGGTGCCTTGAATGTGTGCATGGAATCGTAAAATCAGGAGATTACCAAGGCATTTTGGAGCGCAATGTTCACCCCGTGTGTCAGAAAGATGGGTCTCTGTCGAAGGTCATGTGCTTGCAGCAGGACAATGACCCTACACACACTTCAAAAAGCACCCAGGAATCGTCCGAGACAAAACGCTGGACTGTTCTGAAGTGGCCAACAATGAGTCTAGATCTAAATCACATTGAACACCTGTGGGGAGATATGAAAACAGCAGTTGGGAGAAGGCACCCTTGAAATCTGGGAGAACTGGAGCAGTTTGCACAAGAAGAATGGGCCAAACTGCCAGTAGAGAGGTTTGGAAAGCTCATTCATGGCTATAGGAAGCGTTTGACTGCAGTTATTTTGTCCAAAGGGCGTGCTAACAAATATTAAATCAAGGGTGTCAATAATTTTGTCAATGCCATGTCTTTATTTTCTGATTTAAAATGATATATTAAGTTCTGAATCAAAAACAAAGGTTCTGTAATATTAACAGTGAAATATAGAATTGTGCAACCAAATACTTTTGTGGGTGCAAATGGGCGAGGGTGCATATATTTTTGGCCACGACTGTATAACCGAAAAACACGATCCGTCCGTTAAGCTGTGAAGCTGTGGGGCCATCTGTGAAAGCGTCCATGAAGCGTGGGATTATATCTATCTATAATTCCAGTAATCTCTGTACGTTTGTACGTTTGTACGTTTGTCTGTCTGTGACCGCTGTTTCTCGACAACCACGGGTCCGATATACTTTTAACTTGCCAGGTATATTGCTGGGGACCCGAGGATGTGCCTTTTCAAGGTTTCATATTAATCGGACAATTACTTACCGAGCTATGTCCAAAAAACGATTCAACCAATCAGAGAGCAGCGAGCTATCGCGTGTGCCGAACGTGGCGGACACACTCTGCCTCGGATGGCACATTTGAGAGCGTATTCATTTATTTCACGTTTGCAAACTATGTTGGCGTTAAACTATGTTTTAAAACTAATAAAACCGAATTTGCGATTCATTCGCTTTCCTGCGCGTTTGTGCACGCGATGGCGATTTCTTTACCAAACTCCGGAAGCCGTTCGCTTTGGACCAAACCATTGCATGTAAATAGAGGGGGGGGATTGTCACCACTCGCAAGCCGTTCGCTTTGGACCAAACCATTTCATGTAAATAGAGGGGGGGGATATAATTTTAGATATAGATATAGTACGGGCAATGCCCTAGTGTGTATTAATTAAGGAAGGTTTGAAAGTCAGTTTCATCCTGCCTATTAATTACGTACACCTATTAATTACATACTGTTGGAATATACCTTTCACCCCTTTAGACTGCTGAGAACCCTTGGACCTTTGAAGACCCTTAAATACCCAAAAGATCCAGAATACCCCAAATTTCCTTGAAGATCCAAAATACCACGAAGACCCAAAATACGCATCAAGTCCATCAAGACCCCAAAGACCCAAAATACCATTAAAGACCCAGAAGACCAAAAATACCTCGAGGACCCAAAATATGCCCAAGGACACTTAAAGATCCCGAAGACCCAAAAGGCACTTAAAAACCCCGAAGACCATTAATAACTACGAAGACCCAAAATACCCCTAAGATCCTGAAGACCCTTTAGACGTATTAGACCAACTTGGACCCTTGACCATTTTGAGCTTCAGACCACTTGGAGCTTTTTAGATTACAAATACGTTACAAGTAAATGATATCACCATCACCAATATTACAAATAAATTTGAACAAAGGAAATGTTTGTATTATGATTGGTGGAAATCATGACAACACAGCAACTCAAGTTCACTCAGGTCATTATCCTCAGTTAAAACAAGCCCGTGCCTCTGTAGCGACGTGGGGTGAGGCGAGCCTAGCGAGCCGATCCACGTGAGTGTGTAATAAAGCTCCTGCGTATTTATAACGTTGTACATCAAATCGAACTCTTGGAGGGAATTTTGACGCTGTCTGGCATGCAAGAACTGCTGCCAACCCAAAAGGCCCTTGATGATCCCGGACAGATTGCCTGAGCTTTCGAGGTTGCTGTGGCTTCATGTTTAAACCATCATACGTTTGCCATGTCCCAGTCATCACCCCTGGGCTGTGCTCCAAGCTGCTTTTGCACGTTTCACTTGCCTCCATAACAGAAGCTTGTGTTTTACTACTTGCTTGAGCAGCACACTCCGTTTTCTGACCCCAGCAAATGTATGTCTCGGTCAAGTGGTATAGGTACTTCGTTACACCTTAGATCAACCTCTTTGCCCAGACACAACTCTGCCTGTTTGGTTAATGTACTCCTGCCTTGTATATACCTTGTGATTGAGTATACTTTGTGCAGATAGATTAACTAGGCCAGACTCGACAAAAATTAAAGGAAACAAAGGAATTTTTTGTTTCCTTTTCTTTTCTAGTTTTATCGAAAATTTCACGACTCTTTATAGCTTAATAACTTAAACTTCAATCGTCTCTTTGGGTATATTTCCTAACAATTTTTCCAACATAAATGTGCAAAGGACAATGAAATGATGTTATACCCGGAATTCAAGCCTTAAACTACTGCGTCATTAAATAAGGTACAGAAAATTGCTTTCTTGCTTACGTAGAGTTTATCAATGTGTAATTGAGGAATGACACTGGGGTTATTATCCTGTACAATTCAGATGAATTCTTTCATTTGACTCCTTAGTTTTCATATCATTCATATCGAGATTTTGTGAAGGCCGCAGCCTTGAGAATTCCACTAGCCTCTCTGTTTTCCACATTATAGTCTTCTTCCACATAGTCATAGCATTATAGCCAGCTATTCTGTTATAGTATCAACAACAACAACAACAACAAAAAATATATATACATACATACATATATCTATATATATATAAAACACAGTTTGTGTGTGTGTATGTGTGTGTGTGTGTGTGTGTGTGTGTGTGTGTGTGTGTGTGTAATGTTACCGATAGACTCCTAAACGGAGAGGCTCACGTACTTGATATTTGGCACAGACATGGCCATTGAGCCTGGGACGAACATGGCCGACCTAAAAATTGATTTCATAATATTTTTAAACCATATTTTTACCTCAGCGCATTTCAGCGAGGACTTCATGCACGGAATCTGACCGGTCGCAGAGCAGCGCGCTGATTCGCTCAGAGCGATCACGTGATGTTCCTTGCCGCCATTAACTCAGTTACGCGTTCGCGCGTATTTCAGAGCGAAAAGCAATTGCGTTTTTTCACATTTCAGCGACGAACATTGCCATTCACACCACAGAGGTTTTTTTCCCTTTCATCTTTAGATCCATATTTTTTGCCATAACGTAGCGCATTATGGCTCTCTCGAGCTCGAGTTAGCCAATCACCTGGGAGCATGAGGCCACGTTGGCCACGCCCATGACAGGACGCAGAATTGCAATCGATTGCTCAGAGCGATCACGTAATGTTCCTTGCCGCGCGATTGCGTTTTTTCACATTTCAGCGACGAACATTGCCATTCACAGCACATAGGTTTTTTTTTTCTTTCATCTTCAGATCCATATTTTTAGCCATAACGTAGCGCATTATGGCTCTCTCGAGCTCGAGTTAGCCAATCACCTGGGGGCATGAGGCCACGTTGGCCACGCCCATGACACGACGCAGAGTAGCAATCGTGCGTTTGCGTCGTTTCTTACCACGTGTAAACGTGGTATTTTGTCTACGAGTATTTTGAATTTGGTATTTTGAATTTGTCTACGAGTGAGTGACTGGAAGACTGACTGTGATAAAGGCAATGGCACCGAAGAAAAGAAATTTGTCACGTTCAACCTCCCGAGCAAGGAAAATCGCTGATCAGAGACTCCATGAAGCCGATGAAGGTACTTTTCACCATCGACAAGCCAATCAAGAACGTGTCTCTAGATTCAGAAAGCGAGAGACAGAAGATGAGACAGAGGCACGTCTAAACGCCAATCAACAATGTCTGGCGAGGGCCAGACAGCGAGAGACAGAAGATGAGACAGAGGCACCTCTAAACGCCAATCAACAATGTCTGGCGAGGGCCAGACAGCGAGAGACAGAAGATGAGACAGAGGCACGTCTGAACGCTAATCAACAACGTGGCGAGGGCCAGACAGCGAGACACAGAAGATGAGACAGAGGCACGTCTAAACGCCAATCAACAAAGTGTAGCGAGGGCCAGACAGCAGGAGACAGAAGAACAGCGCCAAAAACGACTCAACAACTGGCAACCATCAGGCAGACGGCAGCCGGCCATTGCATGGGAGAAGGCTGCATTCAGTTACAATCCGAACACTGACTACTCCTCAAACGTTGATATTGGCTCCATGTCGTTCACCTGTCAGTTTTGCCATGCCTTGAAATGGAAGGGAGAAACACCAGGAATGTGTTGCAGGGGAGGCAATGTCCTTTTGCCTTCTCTCCAATCTCCACCGGAACCTTTGAAAGAACTACTTCAATCAACTACGACTCAATCCAGACACTTCCTGAAGGAAATCCGTAATTACAACTCTTCATTCCAAATGACTTCGTTTGGAGCAGATCGCGTCGTCACTGAGCAAGGATTCATGCCTACATTCAAGGTGCAAGGCCAGGTACACCACCGCATTGGCTCTATCCACCCTGAACCAGGTGAGCAACCGAAATTTTTTACAAATCTATTTTATGGGTGCCAACCGAGAAGAAGCTGCCCGACCCCCCTCCCCCGGACCCCCTCCCCCCTCTCCCCTCTCACTCCCACGACCCCCTCCCCCCTCTCCTCCCCATCCCCCCCTCCTCTCCCTTCCCCCCTCCCTCCCCCTCCCCCCTCCCCTCCCTCCCTCCCCCTCCCCCCTCCCCTCCCTCCCTCCCCCCAATTCCCTCCCCCCCCATTCCCTCCCCCTCCCATCCCCCCTCCCACTCCCCCCTCCCCTCCCCCCCTCCTGCCCTCCCCCCTCCCATTCCTCCCCCTCCCCCCTCCCATCCCTCCCCCCCCACCCTCCCCCCTCTCCTCCCCTCCCCTCCCCCTCCCCCTCTCACCCCTCTCTCCCCTCCCCCCTCTCCTCGCCTCCCCCCTCTCCTCCCCTCCCCCCCATTCCCCTCCCCTCCCCTTCCCCCTCCCCTCCCCTCCCCCGCCCGGCAATGCCGGATACTTTCTGCTAGTAATATTATATATATAGTATATATAATATAATATAATATAATATAATATATATATTCATATATTATAATATTGTTACGGTTTCGCCGCCCTTCCTGCCCTTACCAAGGGGAGATTAAGCCCCTTGTTCTTTTTGGGCCGGCGCAACCGGGAGACTTGAAGCGCCCCTCCCGGGCAAACGCAAGGTAGGGTTTCGGGACAATTCTCACACGTACTTAAATACCTGCAACCGCTGCGGAAGCGGGGAATCAAGCCTCGCACGAGCCACGTGTAATTTGAGTACAGCGAGAGGATTGCGTACCACGTGGTTCCGTGCAGTTTTCTAGTATTGGAACCCGATTAGAGCGGTTCTATTCGTACCATGCTTAGTCAATGATGGAAAAGACGAGACGGTCGAATAAAGGAAGAACACAGGTTTAATTACTATTATGAACAAGTCGGTAGAAAGCAGAGACACAGAGCAGTCTTATTCAGTCTTATGTTAACCCCAGATACGGGCCCGATCACACTCACAGGGGAAATGAAGGTAGGATGATGTTCACTCGCTGCTTTGGTCGTCCAGGTACGGCTTCGCCCGGCATGGCTCTCCACCGTCACAGCATGTCCTGCGATGAAGGAAAGCAGGTGGTGGGAGGGATCCTTGCAGCGCGTCTCTCGAACAAAGGGCAGAGCAGGCAGGTGGGAGGGAAATGTACGCGGCTCTCACCAGGCTTGGCGGTTTTCCACAGCGCGTTTAATTACCAGCACGCTATCACTCGCGTAACCCAATGGAGGCTCTGCCTCAAGCTCAACCATGCGCTTCATTTGTATGAGTGCTTATAGCTTGGTTCATGCGCGTCTCCTCTCAGAAACTCAACTCTCACAAGCGCCTCTCCCACCAGAACTCACAGAACTCCGAACTTGTTCAAGCACCTCCCTCCACAGAACTGCGCGAGCTCAAAACCCAGCTCATAACTTGTTCACATTGTCAAGCACCCCTCCCATAACTGCGGTGGGGGCTTCGCGCAACGGGTTATATTGCCAACCCCCCTTAACCCTTTCAAATGTCTAACCACACCTTCTGACGCAGTTGCCGCAGCCACTCCCTTCGAGCCCTGATTGGCGGTTCGCTCTTACCGTCTGCTTCTCCTCCGCCCTCCTTCGATCTTGCCTCGATTTGCCAGGCCTGCCTCGTGTAATTTGCGCCAAAAAGCCAAAGGCGGCATAAGGTGGCATTAGTCCTTGAGCCAGACCAAAAGTAATGCTCCGGCGGGGGGGAGTAATTCTCATTATGATTTTCCATTAGACCAATGTCTCAAGTGTCAGAAAAGGTGTGATGGACATCTGAGAACGGTAGCTTAGTGCCCGGATGGACGCCATCTTTGAAACCACCCAGCTCGAAAATGCCATTTGGTGGGGTACATTGTTGCACGTGTATCTGGACTTCTATACTAGCTATCGATGTGCGGTTGACGACTAAATATACGTCCGATGTGTACCGTCTAAATAAAAAATAATATGAAGCATTTTGTTTTAGATTAATTATTATAAAAATCAATTATCGAAAAAAAAATCATATATTTTTCAATATTTTATTATTAGACTTGTACTTTTTTTAGTGAAACAACACTGGTATGATTTTCCAAATTATGCATTTTGCTACACCGTTTATCTGTCTATAAAAATAACTCAAAAACTAAAACATATCATCCACCACGAGTTTACAACAAATAAATGTAAAGAGGCATAAAATGACTTAGGCCGCCGCTGGCATTATCTATTCTGACGATAACGCAAGTTAGGAATGTCGTACGGAGAGGATTTTAACACCATACGATATCTAATAAGCAGGCGGAAATTGTTACATCGGAAATCTGCACTTTGGTGGCCATCTTGGATTTCAAAATGGCCGCCAAATATATTAATTATTCATTACTAGAGTTTGGAAAGACGTATGGAGCTGATTTTAACACCATACGATGTATATTCCTAATAAGCAAGCGGAGGTATCATTGAACATGTCATGTTTTAGTCAAATAACACCGGTATGATCTTCCAAATTATACATTTTGCTAAACCGTTTATCTGTCTATAAAGATTTTCAGGCAATTTGGCCTGCATTATAATAGAGAACAACATATACTATACAATATACAGTGCACACAAAGTTAATCATCAGAGTCGCCATCAGAGTCATTGGCATCCTGAGCCACGATAGCATCATCCTGCACCATGTTGGAGCATCCCTGCAGCTTACACACAACAGTGCACTTCAACCCATTCAGTATGCAGGAGCAATCTGACGGTCGACACGTCCTTCTGCATGTGCATGAGATGAGATTCAAGACGACATCTGGAGCTGGTAGACCCGCCATCCATCGGATTGTGAGCGAACCGCCATCATCGAGTTCCCAACCATGTCCTGCTGATGGTGTTGGGACGTCTGGTAGGTTTTCAAGCCTGCGTCGCCAGATAGCCGCCTGATAGTTGGCCCTAAGCGTATGCTGCATCAAGGAGTCTTCACAAGGCGGCAATTGTCCAGATTCGATCTGGCCCTTCTTTGCACAGAACATGTGATAACGGAGCGAATTAACACCGACGATCTTCGTGTTCTTGGCGTACAGCTGACACGTGAAGGCCTGAATGCTATTGAAGACGTCTGTTGGTACATTCCACGAAGATCCCAGATCTGTGAATGCTTGAAGATACAGCTCATTCGCTTGCACAAGCTTCAAAGCCTTTATCTTTCCTTGGCTAGCCAGAGCACTCACAGTGTCACACCCGCTCCATGCATGAAGCCCTGGCAATGCACTGCAAACTCCAGACCCCAATACCGCAGCCAACTTTCCAATGTCGATCATTCTGACTCGAACCTTTGTTCCTCGTCTGATGAAGAGCTGACTATCGATGGTTCTGCTGAGATGAAGACTGATGATCAGAACGTCGGTGTCATCTGCCACTAAGATGATCGTCTTGTAGTGGGTAGCGGCGTGCTTTGCGTGGAGAAACATACGCGTGTCTGCTTCCTCGTGGCTACATTCGAGTGCTTGCACCAACTTCCACCTATCGCGGGTCAGTACCAGACATTTTTCACCACAGGTGACATACAGTGTTCTGTTGCCTAGCTTTTCGCGATTTGTTTCATGTTTCCACGACTCCGCCAGAAACACAACCAGTTTCTCCTTTGTCTGGCTGCAAGCAAGGAGACGCCGCCAGTTCATGATTTTGTGTGCGGGTCTGATCTCGCTGAAACTGATGCCTTCATTTGAACCGCGGTTCACACGCTCAGCTGCTTTGATGGATTCTTCTGTGTATGTGTCAAAGACAACATCGATGCGCTCACTGCCTTGACCAGCGTGAAGCGCTGCAGCAAGGATGCGGTCAGATAGTTCTTCGAACGTGTCGTTCTCGCCATGCATCTTTTGTATGAGAGCCATCGCATCAATTATTGTTGCACTTCGCTTGTCAACGTTCTCGGCTGGTTCCACAAGACCTTCCATGTGTTTCGCAAGTGCAGCTTTGTTCGTTTTTTTCATTGACCCATCAACGTTTGCCAAAGACCATGGTAACGGCCCTAGTGGGTGACAAAGGACAAGTTGCATGTCGAGGTTCCTTGTCTTGGCGATGAGTATCATGGTGGCAAACAGTTGTCTGTCAGCTCTCAGGACGATCTCCTTGTTTGTGCCCTTCACAACTTTCTGCTTGATCTTACCAAAGGTCTTCAAGTTTAGCTTGTTCAATGTGTCATGAAAGCCTGTTCCCTCTTCAAGACGTTTCTGGAAGCTTTGATACGCCGCTTCCCCCTTTTGCAGGGTGTTGAGTAGGTCATTAGAAACGTCCTCCCTCGCAGCCGCTCCGGTAGATATACTGAGAAGACATGACGGATCATCGGCGAATGGATTGGTCCAGTCATTTTCCAGTAGATCACAGATAGCTGTGACGCCAGACTCATCACGTTTGATGCGAGAAGTAGACAAGTCAGGGTGCTTGGCGTGAGATGTGTCGCTGCCATTCACAAGGATAGTTTCTCGTAGTTGCCTCAGTGCAGTAGCCCGATTTTCTGCAGTTAGATAGTATCGTGACACAGCCCCTTGTCGAAGACTAAAACCTCGTGTTCCTCCAGCTGTTTGCGTATCTTTGTTTACTGTTTCTTCTGTTGTCTGATCAACAGCGATTCTGGCAAATGGATTCCCTGGTCTAAGCTGTACGGAGAAGTAGCCTTGATTGAAATGCCTGTACACCTCGGGGCATGTTTCGTGGAGTTGCGTCATCTGTGCATAGTACACTGGTAGATATCTAGCATAGTTCACCTTGTTCATTGCGAAACACCAAGGGATCACTCTTCTGACACAAGCCAAGTGAAGCATCCAGTCGCCTTCTCTATCCGCACGAATCAACCCCAGCAGGGTCTCTACCATATCAATATACATCATCCAGAAGCGAGCCAGGTCTCCATGTTTGGTTCGCAGAAAATGTAGGTATTTCGCGAACATGTCAAAGCTCTGTACACATGAATCATCATCGAGAGCAGCAGCGAGAGTCTCGTGGCAAACATCCTCCTTGATGCTGCGAATTTTGAGGTCAGTGCTTCGAATCTGGGGTTCCTTGTCAGGATGATTGCTTTCTATCCACACCTGGAAGCCCTTCCAAATGATGCGCATTAGTGCCTCGTACATCAACTTGTGGAGTCGCACAGCACGGTTGTATTGCTTGCCTTCCAGAACCCTGTTGATGGAACCTTCAGCGATTACTCCTGACTCAACAGCTACATCCCGAAGGCCTGCATCTCCAAACATTTTCCCAATGCTCGACATGAAGTTACAGATGGTATGGAAGTTCCCCATCATGAGCACGATTCTTCCATATCGATCGACATCTTTCCATGCTATTTCGGTCGCCTTAGCAAATAGTGCCTGGTCTAGCACCACCGGTATACGCTCAAGCTGAAGTGATGACATGATGTTCAGAGCTTCTCTGAGGATTTCTTGCACTGTTGCCATATCTGTGGCAGGCGCGTTTATAGTCGGCAGGTAGCCAACTACATCTTCCGTCACCTGAACACGATCTCTAGTCATGATGTTGAAACCAGTCCACGAACTGATTGTCTGGTCGCATGGTTCCAGCATGCGAGTCATAATCCATACGTGATTTCGGCGCTGCGCAAGGGATGTTGCGCCTGCAAGAGTGTCAGAAAGATCTGCAGGCTTGATTGCAGGTGGGCCCTCTCGTTTCCCACCGCTGTATATTGGAACTAAATCGCTGGATGACGGGATAGATCGCTTCTTATCTGCTTTGGATACTGCCGATGGAGGTTGGGGCGGCAAACACGACTGCGACTTCGGTTGGACGATGATACCGTTGACGCGATGCGATGTTCCGCCACCACTCAGCGATTCCTCCCCCCCCCCCCCCCCCTCAGAAATTAATCAGGTCACCGCAACAAATCTCAGACTGAGATATAGAATATAGAATATAGATATAGAATAGACTGACGTCACTTTCGGCACTGGGTTCTGTGGGTTGATTATCGGCGGGAAATTCCAACTGACATAGTTTCGGTTTGTGGAAAGTGCATGCCTTTTCATATATTTTTTGTGTACACTCGTGGTGGATGATATGTTTTAGTTTTTGAGTTATTTTTATAGACAGATAAACGGTGTAGCACAATGCATAATTTGGAAAATCATACCAGTGTTGTTTCACTAAAAAAAGTACAAGTCTAATCATAAAATATTGAAAAATATATGATTTTTTTTCGATAATTGATTTTTATAATAATTAATCTAAAACAAAATGCTTCATATTATTTTTTATTTAGACGGTACACATCGGACGTATATTTAGTCGTCAACCGCACATCGATAGCTAGTATAGAAGTCCAGATACACGTGCAACAATGTACCCCACCAAATGGGCATTTTCGAGCTGGGTGGTTTCAAAGATGGCGTCCATCCGGGCACTAAGCTACCGTTCTCAGATGTCCATCACACCTTTTCTGACACTTGAGACATTGGTCTAATGGAAAATCATAATGAGAATTACTCCCCCCGCCGGAGCATTCACTTCCAAATATGGCCGGTTGGCTCAAGGACTACATAAGGCAATAAAAGGACCTACTCTCATTATTCTACTCAACGCAAAACTAACACAGGAAAAGGACTATGCTTACACATACTAAGAAATAACTGAACTATCGCGAGGCTACGTGTTGTAGTGTGACTAAACTATGAGAGGGAAAATTAACCTTTATTGTACAAACTCAAAACCGCAACACTACCCCTCTCTCTCGTCAGACTCGTCCCCGAGTCGAACCCAACAAAAATGGAACGACCGGTTTTGAGAATGATCTGCAAAATTACTTTTACTTTTACATGTGACATATAGGTGTGGTTCCCCCTAACATTGACTCTAACCCGTGGGTGCGACAATTTTAAAACACTAAATATGTCCCCCCTATTGCGTTGAGTAGCTAATCTAACAGAATCATGCCCACAACTAACCGAATCCGGAATTTGTCAAACTAAACACATAGCCGGTGGGCAGCATTTTTATATACAAGCACAGAAACTTAATTTATTTACAATTCTATGACCCAGGACCTGTCCTTTTTGAAGAGAAGATTGGAGGGGAGAGAAAGCACAGCAAACACACAAAACACACTCAAAAATTCAAAACACTTGTTGCTTGCTTCTTGCATCTTGCTTCTTCTGTGTGCCTATCAAACCGGCTAGCCCCCAGACCAGCATACAGGCCATTCCTGATCTTCAGGGCTATCTACCTTACAAATCTTCTCATCCCTAGCACACCATAATAAAAATGCACAACAAATGTGTTTATTGTATTTCTTTGACAAGCAGGGCCAACCTCATGTGGTCCGACTGCGTGACGTTAATGCCACTCAAAACAAGTGGTCCGAAGATGCAAGGTGATGCTGCAGCAAGGTGCTGCACAGCAGAGGTGCAAGGCCACAAGACCTGTGGTCCATAAGTGTATAAGGTGCAGCAAAGTTACACAAAAGGAAAAGGCAGCAAAGTGCTGCGCAGTTGGGCTGTACAGATGTAACAAAGTGCAGCAGGAATGCTGCACAGATGTAACAATGTGCAGCAAGGAATGCTGCACAGGTCAATGGTGCTGCACAGTTCCACCTCCAAAAATGGTCCTGGGGTGGGGGGAGAGACAAAGCACGACCAGCAAAGCGGACAGGGCGCAAAAGTACACAGCAACACAAGGTAATGCAGCGCAAGGGGCGCGGAGGAGCGATCAGAGCAGGCTCGTCCCTAGCCATCCGTACCCCTCATCGTCGGCTTACACTACCCTAGCCCTTCCTTGTATTTACAAATTCGTCTCCACATCTTGTCTCCCATATCCCCCTCTATTTCAAATTCGTCTCCCAATCCCTCCCAGGAAGGAAGGAATGGAACAAACACAATGTTACTCTATGTCGTGATGCGTCTTTACCACTCAATTGTGGCCCTCACTGCCAAGGCCCTCACTGTGTACAGTTTACAAAGCCCTGGTGTGGAGTTTCGTCCTACTTGGTGATTGGCTGTGGATGATGCTGTAATGAAATTGTGTCTAAGTTGAACCCAGGTGTTATGCTGCCTCCAACCACTGAGAGGCTTCTATAAGAACTCGGACGAACATCGCTCCGATACATTCCAGTGACATTTATTCTATGTGATAGTGTATACTCGAATGGTGCGTATATCTAGATGTTCCAGGCTTGCTTGCACTAATTGCTAATTCATTGTTACTTCCATGATTACGGAATACTGATACAAAGCTTGATGATTTCTTACAGGTGTTGCCAGAAATCGAAACTGAATTAAACCTACTATTGAGACAATGTTGTAGACCTTGATTTTTACAACAATTAATTCAGTTTCCTCTCTTCGTCCTGAACGAGAACGACATGGCCCATAAGCTGATCCCAGGTCCAGTTTTCAGCACAGACCCCCAGGTGATGGACGCAGCTGCACAACTGATACATTGGTTGAAGATCTTGGCTAATCAACTAAATTCCCAGGAGGGAATCACCACTGACACGAAGCTTGCATTGCTGCAATTCAAGGTGAACCATACTGTGTACATGTCCATTACACAGTGCGCGACGTACGATGCTGCTGTGGCCGAGCTGCGACGTATCTACATTAAAACACGAAGCGTGGTCTACTCGAGACATTTGCTTGCGTCTCGTCGACAACAGCCCATGGAGACCATAGACCAATTCGCTCAAGACCTCCGACGACTACTGAAGGACTGTACCCCTGCGGTATGCACCCATGAACAAGTCTGTGATGACCTTGTCTGCGATGCTTTTGTCTCAGGTATAAGATCGCCGGTCGTCAGACAAAGACTACTTGAAGAACCAGACTTGACCCTAGAAGAAGCCCTTCGGTTATCTCACGTGTACACCGATGCGCGGGAACAATCCGATGCGTATGGACGCCCATACGTCACTGCAGGGATATCCCGACAGACACGACCGGAGAGAGCTACCGCCGAGCTAGAGGATGCTGCACCTCCGCCGGAATCGGGGACAACGGACACTCTCGAGGACCCCGATCCGAGTTTGACGCCGGCTGCTGCTGCTGGACCCAAGCCAGGAAGTAATGCTAAGCGCTATTTCTGTGGGAACCGGAACCATCTCAGGTCAGTTTGTCTGGCTAAGGAAGCGAAGTGTCATTTGTGTACAAAGACGGGTCACTTTGCAAAAGTTTGTCGAGCGTCGCGGGGCCGGCGAGCGAGCTCGACACTGAATGTGCTTATCTCCGCGCCCGCGGTACAAATGGCGCCCGGCGCGCCTCGCCCGACCTTGATTGGGATCGCCCCTCTCCGTGGGCCCTGAGCTGAGAGCTCGACCTTGATGAGACTCGCCTCGCCGACTAAATAAGTGGCGCAATCGCTTCAGTACGCGGCACAACCGTCCTTGACAGGAATTCTTTCAACGTCCAGCCAACTTCCGGGATTGGCCACCCGATCGGCGAACGCTGGCTTCGAAACTCCATACCCTCGGGAGGCGGCACGATCGACCTACAATCTACTTTGACGACACGAAAGCTGGGATCTTCGCGCGTGGCACGAGCGCCCTCAGGAGGCGGCATGACTGGCCGACATGCAACTTCAACGGCACGAAAGACATTAGCTGGCGTCGGATCCACACGCGAGGCTCGAGCGCCTCCTCTCGACGATTCAACATCTACAGGGCCACCTGGCCTGTCCCGCGCGATTATCCCACTCATGATTGATGGAATTTTTGCAAATGCTTTAATTGACATGGGATCCACTGATAGTTATGTTGATTTTCGAATTGTACAGAAGCATGCATGGCCGATTCTTGGGACAAGATGCAGAATCTTCATGGCTTCTCAAGGGCTATGGCTTAGCACTAAGGGAGAATGTCGACTGAAGCTTGTAATTAAGGGTCGAATGTTTCCGGATGTGCATTTAATGGTCTTACCAGTATTATGTGCAGAAGTTTTGCTAGGACATGATTTTCTCCAGCGACATGGGCGCTTGGAAATGGAATTTGGTGGTACTGATACTCTTGCTGTGTGTGCTCTTGCAGAATTGAGCCACTGTCGCTGTTTCCCAATATGACCACAGACTGTACACCTGTTGCGGTTAAATCGCGACGCTACTCACGGGCTGACACGCAATTCATTGCGGAAGAGACTGCGCAGCTACTAAAGGAAGGTATCATAGAACCTAGTCGGTCGCTTTGGCGGGCCCAAGTTCTGGTGGTACGAACCGAATCACATCGCAAACGCATGGCAATCGAACTATTCGCAGACGATTAATCGGTTTACCCAATTGGATGCCTACCCACTCCTGGGAATGGACTCCCTGGTTCGACAGGTGGCACAGTACTGGGTCTATAGCACTCTTGATCTACATAGTGCGTATCATCAGATTCCCATTTCCGCGGCAGATCGCATCTATACTGCATTTGAATCAGGCCAGAGGTTGTACCAGTTCACCCGGCTACCTTTCGGGGTCATGAATGGGGTTTTCGTGCTTTCAAAGGGCTATGGACGACCTCATCGCTAAGGAGAACTTAACCGATGTCTTTGTCTATCTAGATAATCTCACGGTTTGCGGGTACGACAAAGAACATCATGATGCTAATCTGAAGCGCTTCCTCGAGGTCGCGCACAGGTATCGCTTGACTATGAATGAGGCTAAATGTCGCTATTCTGCTCGCACGATAGATCTCCTGGGGTACACCGTGACCCATGGCTCTGTCGCTCCAGATAAGGAGTGTCTGCGACCCTTGCTCGACATGGCCCCACCCTGCGATCACGCTTCATTGAAGCGTGCTCTCGGGCTGTTTGCTCATTATTCCAAGTGGGTTCAAAATTTTTCCGCGAAGCTCTGCCCATTTGTGGATTGCGATGCGTTCCCCATGAGTCTTGCTGCCAAGGCCGCTTTTCATGGCCTTAAGTCCAACATCGCTGACGACGCTGTGTCGACGATTGACGAAAAGAATTCCTTTGTTTTGGAAAGTGATGCATCGGATCATGCGATAGCTGCGACACTCTCTCAGGGGGGGGGGCGCCCTGTGGCCTTCTTTTCAAGGACTCTCTCCTCCGCGGAACGGAGACATCCGTCTGTCGAAAAGGAGGCATATGCCATCGTTGAGTCGATCAGGCATTGGCGTCCCTATTTGCTCAGACGATGTTTCCAAATTATCACAGATCAACAAAGCGTTGCATTTATGTATGACATGCAGCATGCTCAACGCATTAAGAATGAGAATCGGCGGATCGAGCTCGCCGATTTCTGCTACACAATCAAATATCGCCCAAAGGGGGATAACCTTGTTGCCGATGCTTTATCGCGGCCGGCGATGTGTGCGAGCCTCACCTCTTTTGAGGACCTGCGCGTTCTTCATGACACCTTGTGCCATCCCGGCGTGATGCATTTTGCTCATTATGTGCGCAGTTGTAACTTGCCCTAATCCGTTGAGGATATTCGTCAGCTCTGTCGCACTTGTTCCGTATGCGCTGAACTCAAACCTCGCTTCTACAACCCTCCTATGGGCACGCTGGTCCAAGTCACTAGGCCGTGGGAGAGATTGGCAATGGATTTCAAAGGACCACTGCCAGCGTCACCGGCTTCGAGTAATTCTCGTTATCTACTCACGATCGTTGATGAGTTCTCTAGATTCCCTTTTGCTTTTCCGTGCGGTGATATGTCTGCTGCTATGGTTATCCGGTGCCTGCAGAACTTGTTTTCTATGTTTAGGAATCCGGCCTATGTGCACACCGATCGAGGTGCGGTGTTCTTGTCCCAGGATGTGAGGAACTTCTTGCTCCAGCATAATGTCGCTTCTAGCTATACTACTCCATATAGGCCACAGGCGAATGGACAGGTAGAACGCTTTAATGGCATTATATGGAGGGCCGTTACTCTGAGTCTTAAGTCCCGCGGCCTCGGACTAGACAACTGGGCTTGGTCACTACCCGGGGCATTAAGCTCGATCAGGACTTTATTGTGTACTGCTACCAAACAAACTCCCCATGACCGGATGTTTCGTTACCCGAGGCGTTCGGGTAGTACCCGACCTTTACCGGGTTGGCTTGCTGAGCCGGGACCGGCTTTTCTCAAACGTGCAGTGCGCATGAGTAAATATGACCTGCTGGTGGATAAGGTGCAGGTTCTCCAAGCTAACCCCGAGCACGCTCGTGTGTTGTTGCCCAATGGACGGGAGTCGACGGTCTCAGTACGCCACCTGGCCCCATGCGGGGAAGTTGACGAACCAGCTTACGATTCCGTTGATCCGCCCATTGATCCGCCTATGGAGTATCTGCCGGCTTCCTCACCGCTACATGCACCCGATCCGGCTGGTCCTGTGGGGCCACCGACGTCACCCGATTTAGGCAGCTACTCTGACGCGGGGGACTCCGGTCTTGGGGATGTAGTACCCGGTAGTTACCGGACCCACGCCGGGAGAGAGATTCGCCGCCCCGACCACTATGGTTGGGACAGACTGACATGGACTGGCAACTGCCGCTCACTGTTATTACTCTGCTGCTATGTGCTGCTAGCTTGATTTCTGCCTTAGCGGAAGTGTAATTTAAACGGCGGGGAGAATGTAATGAAATTGTGTCTCAGTTGAACCCAGGTGTTATGCTGCCTCCAACCACTGAGAGGCTTCTATAAGAACTCGGACGAACATCGCTCCGATACATTCCTGTGACATTTATTCTGTGATAGTGTATACTCGAATGGTGCGTATATCTAGATGTTCCAGGCTTGCTTGCATTAATTGCTAATTCATTGTTACTTCCATGATTACGGAATACTGATACAAAGCTTGATGATTTCTTACAGGTGTTGCGAGAGATCAAAACTGAATTAAACCTACTATTGGGACAATGTTGTAGACCTTGATTTTTACAACAGATGCGAAGGGATTTCTCTTCTCCTAACTGCACTACTGACATTAACTCATTTAAACTACCCGGGGTTGTACCCTGCCAATCGGCCTCTTTAAACTATGTGGTTCTAAAAACCTGAATTCCCATTGTCCACCCTGTCATGCCATCCGAATTTGGGTCTCACTCCCACAAATTTTCTCTCTGTGCCCTTGCACAATTTCGGGGCTGGGTCGTGTGGCTCCACTAGCAGGTCTACCTACCTGCGCACCTCCGCCACTGAAGTCGCCACCCGAGCTTACCTGCTCCTGCGACTACCTAAACTGGGGAAGGCCCCTCCTGGCTCTTTACCCCCTGATGCCTACCTTGGCATTGGGCAACCCTGGTCCTCTTCTGGGATCCTCGGGCCCCACTCAACAGCTCACAACTACCCTAACTGGGGAAGGCCGCTCCTGGCTCTTTACCCCCTGATGCCCACCTTGGCATTGGGCAACCCGAGTCCTTCCTTTGGATGCTCGGGCCCCACTCAACAACTCACCACTACCCTAACTGGCTCCCAGAACCTACCTGCGGCCTCACCTGGCCGACAAACTACCAGTGGCGGAGTGCCCCAATAACCATACGCACCAATTAAACCACATGCCCAGCCATTCCACAGTCTCACGCACCCTCCAAAGCACTACTTTGCCACTACCTGCACCACAGGTGTCAATATCCTTACAAATTTTGCCTATGCCCTCTACCTGGCTTTACACTACCCCCCCCCCCCCAGGCTTTCGCGAATGGGTTCCACTCTTCCCCCATTCAATCCTTCGCACCATGCATTCCACACCTTTTATTCCCACACCAAGCATGCTCACACGCCATTTATCTCAAACACCTCAAATATCTTGCACACTTCTTGTGCTCACACACACCTCAAATATCTTGCACACTTCTTGTGCTCACACACACCTCAAACACAGTTCCTTTTATTTTCATCACAATTTCTCACACACACAGCATCATCTATCTAACTGCTTCCCCTAATACTCGTGCTTCCCCGTCCTCCCATTACACTATGCACTCCCTTCGTCATTATCAACCATCTAATCTACCTATGTCCCCACTATAGGTACAATGTCACTACTTAAATCTTTTGTCTTATATAGTCTGCTAATTCCCTAACATTATCCTAGCCCTCCCTCGGCTAGCTTCGGTGCCCCATGGAGGTAACCATTGTTGGCACCCCATGTGCCTATCACTGCCATCCCCCTAAACTAGTGCTCATGAGCCTTGGCCATGTGAGGAATGGTTAAACTACCATTCCTCCACGTAGGGTACACTCCTCTCATCAGTCCACTACACTCAAGCCTCTCCATGTGGATATACATCGTCACAGCTCGGCTTTGAAAGGCCGAGCGATCCATGCGGGTGGTTTGTCGCCTGTATGGGGTGTCCGTCCGGCATTTTCGATCCAGAGGAGGAGGCATGGATGGGCCGAGGTTCAGGGCTCCATCCCTGCGCGGGGCCTTGCGGTCCCACGCACGATGACCCAACCGCCCACGGTCGGAGCACCGCACCCGCCAAGGCGCGCGGCTCCGAAATCTCCTACCTCCCCTTGAACCTTGCCGATCGCCTTTGCCGCCACGGCACGGCACGGCACCAACCATACGGTGCGGGGGCCGGCACGGGTCGTGCACGGCGGTCCTTGTGAAACAGCCGCGGCATCGATCCCCGCCGGTCCCTGCTGCACACAACTCACCGAGGGCTCGTGTCTGCTATCCGTCACGCTAAACGCTATCCCGGTCTGTGTCAATGCTTGAGCCGCGTTCTCAACACTCGTGACCCACTCTGCACTCGCACACCTAGGCGTCCCCGCGCCCCCCATACACTCCGTTACACACTCTCCTCACACACAGTCCGGTGTGCATTCTCCCTCGCACTCTATAACATGCTCGGGTGTGCACTCCTGCACACACTCTCCCGTTACACCGTCTGTAACACCCACGGGTGTGCACTCTCCTGTTACACACCCAATCATCGCACACTTTTTCTCCACGCACTCTTCTCGTGCACATTCCGTCATACACTTTTCTCGCTCATACTTCGGCGCACACTTTTCTCGCTCACACCTCGGCGCACACTTTTCTCACACACGCGCACCAGTCGCCCTCGTACACCGCACAATGGACCTTCCGCGACCGCCCGGGTTTCGTTTCTGTCCCAAGCGCGCCAAAAACCCTTTCGCGCCAAACACATTCGCGCCATAATTTCTACTCACCTTGGGGACCTCCTTTTCCGCCATCACCTGCAACGTTTTTATTTCGTTAGAAAGCATGGCATCACGGTGTGAATGCAGACTTTGTGCGCATCCCATTTCTTTCTCCCGCGATTTATTTACTTTCTTTCCCGTCTCTTCAATTTCAATTATTTCTTTTTCTACCTCGACCGTCGGCGCCCATAAAATTTCGTCTTCCAATTCGACCTTCCCCGGTGCCCCCGACATTTCTTTATCCAATTCGCCGATTGTCGGTTCTTCTACACCCCGCGTCGATTCCTCCAGACCCTCGGTCAACTTAGCTGCGCTCTGCCCAAGCTCGCTCCCCACGCGCTCCTCACGCCACGTCACCTCGTCGTGCCCCATTGTGACCTCCTCGCTCAGCTTGCGCCCGATGTCCTCTCCCATTGTGCCCATCCGAGTAATCATTTTATTATTTTCCCTCGTGGATTTGTCCCCCTGGGTATCTATTTTTTCATTCAGTTATTTTATGTCCTCACCCCACTTGACCATAAATGCCATCATTTCAGCCATAGATAATTGCATGTCTTTAGTACTCACTTGCACAATGGGTTTGGCCTTCGCCGCCGCCACGTGCGAGGCGCCGCCATTGTCTTTACCAGCTACCGCCCCCCCCATCAATTTCCTCCTCTTCTACCAACCCTTCCTGTTGGTCCTGGGTCATTAATTCTTCCTTTACCTCATATTCTACCCCCACCGGCATTCGACCGCCTTAGCTAGCCATGGTACGAATATAAATTTTGCTTTTAAAAACTAAATTTCATCCACTCGTAATTTTGAGTGCGTGAAGCGCACTCCAGGTCCAATCCCACTCCTGACACCAAATGTTACGGTTTCCGCCGCCCTTCCTGCCCTTACCAAGGGGGAGATGAAGCCCCTTGTTCTTTTTGGGCCGGCGCAACCGAGAGACTTGAAGCGCCCCTCCCGGGCAAACGCAAGGTAGGGTTTCGGGACAATTCTCGCACGTACCTAAAAACCTGCGCCACCGCGGAAGCGGGGAATCAAGCCTCGCACAAGCCACGTGTAATTTGAGTACACCGAGCGGATTGCGTACCACGTGGTCTGTGCAGTTTTCTAGTATTGGAACCCGATTAGAGCGGTTCTATTCATACCACGCTTAGTCAATAATGGAAAAGATGAGACGGTCGAATAAAGGAAGAACACAGGTTTAATTAAAGGAGAACGGACACGACCAAAACAACTTTGCAGATTTCGAAACATAAACATATCTTAAACACTTCTATTGAGTTCATTTCACAAATATCTTCGCGGTTTTATTAGAATTTGTCAAAATATCGCCGAACAAGCAAAATCAGTTTTGTCGAAACCGCAAACCGGAAATGACGTTTGTGAAGTAACCCAGTTTTTCGTTCTTAAAGCATTGTTGGCTTCGTGACGATCAGAACATCGCTTTGTTTTCGTTACAATCAGTTGGAATCATGCCCAGTCGTTGTGTGGCTGCTGCTAGTGCGTGCCCGTACGTGCGGGGAGGTAAGTACGTGGACATACGTACGTTGACGTACGTAGCAAAAATAAGACCTCACTGTCCGGAAGTTCACATATCGCAGTTACGATTAATCACAAATTAGTTTAAATGGCCAAGTATTCAATTTTCAAACCGCGAGGCAGAAACAACAAACACACGCGGTTCCTTCACTGTCGCTTGACCGTACGTGCAAAGAAAAATTAAAACTTGCATCGTTCCTTCGGTCTTCGCTCTCGTCCTTTGCCGTTCCTTCGCTCTCGTCCTTCGCTGTTCCTTTGTTCACGTACAAAACATATGTGTTTGCTAAATAAATGGCCATAACTTGGTAACCACTTGTCCGATTAATAGCAAACCTTGAAAAGGCAAATCCTCAGGTCCCCAGCAATATACCTGGCAAGTTTCATTTAGATCGGACCAGTGGTTGTCGAGAAACAGCGGTCACAGACATACATACAAACAGACACACAGACACACAGAGATTGCTTGCATTATAGAGAGTGCTATAATGATACAATAATTACAACTGATACACCTGCAGTTCTGCACTAAGTCAATAAAGTCGTATTTCGTTTCTGTGTTTCTATCCATTTCTTGCTTCACGGCACCGAACATTAATTAAATATTAGTTATGTATTCCATTGACTAGAAAAAGAAACTTTTTCAATTAAAAAAGAGACATAAAAATGAATACCATTCAGTATTTTGGAGGCGCCCGAGATCAAAATCGATCGCCATTATGTCTGTGTCCGACGATTTCTCTTCTTCACTCTCTGGACGGTATGGTTCGAATCTGTATGGGAGAATCAAGTGTGATTCCCCAAGATTATTAACTTTCTCTTCATTTTCCGCATCAGATTTGGTCAGAAATATCGCTGATATCCAGACTTACACAACTATCGGAGACAATGGCAATGTCTGCCATTGTTTACTATTGCGCAGTCACATCGGCTTCCTCCGATGACATCACATCGTGGAGGGCAGATTATCGCGAGATGCTGGCCGGCGCGAGAGAAATCGTCTGTAATTGGCATTTTAAAACTCGGATATCTCATGATTCACGCATGCTAGAGCAACAATTTTTGCGCCAAACTTAATCTTGTTTGTTGCTACAATTAATTAATCTTAAGCATTTGATGTCTATACTCATGTCTGTTCCCCTTTAATATTATGTACAAGTCAGTAGAAAGCAGAGACACAGAGCAGTCTTAATCAGTCTTATGTTAAGCCCAGACACGGGCCCGATCACACTCACAGGGGGAAATGAAGGTAGGATGATGTTTACTCGCTGCCATGGTCGTCCAGGAACGGCTTCGCATGGCGTGGCTCTCCACGGTCACAGCACGTCCCGTGATGAAGGCAAGCAGGTGGTGGGAGGGATCCTTGCAGCGCGTCTCTCGAACAAAGGGCAGAGCAGGCAGGTGGGAGGGAAATGTACTCGTCTCTCGCCAGGCTTGGCGGTTTTCCACAGCGCGTTTAATTACCAGCGCGCGATCACTCGCATAACCCAATGGAGGCTCTGCCTCAAGCTCAACCGAGCGCTAATTTGTATGAGCGCTTATAGCTTGGTTCATGCACGTCTCCTCTCAGAACTCAACTCTCACAAGCGCCTCTCCTACCAGAACTCTGAGAACTCCGAACTTGTTCAAGCGCCTCCCTCCACAGAACTGCGCGAGCTCAACACCCAGCTCATAACTTGTTCACTTGTCAAGCGCCCCTCCCATAACTACGATGGGGGCTTCGCGCAACGGGTTATATTGCCAAACCCCTTAGCCCTCTCAAATGTTCTAACCAAGCCTTGTGACGCAGTGCTGCAGCCACTCCCTTCGAGCCCTGATAGGCGGCTCGCTCTTACCGTCTGCTTCTCCTCCGCCCTCCTTCGGTCTTGCCTCAATTTGACAGGCCTGCCTCGTGTTAATTTGCGCCAAAAAGCCAAGGGCGGCATAAGGCGGCGTACGGCAGCATAAGGCAATAAAAGGCGGCATAAGGCAATAAAAGGACCTACTCTCATTATTCTACTCAACGCAAAACTAACACAGGAAAAGGACTATGCTTACACATACTAATAAATAACTGAACTATCGCGAGGCTACGTGTTGTAGTGTGACTAAACTATGAGGGGGAAAATTAACCTTTATTGTACAAACTCAAAACCGCAACAATATAAATGTATAATATATATATATATATATATATTATATATAATATATATATAATATATATATATATATATATATATATATATATATATATATATATATATAGATAGATAGATAGATAGATAGATAGATAGATATATATATATATATATATATATATATATATATATATATATATATATTGTAACGAATTTGAGAAGTGTAACGGTTTTGGAGAAGTGTAACAATTTTGGAGAAAGTGTAACGAATGTGAAAAGTATGGTTTTGTTGTGTGTAACACCCTCGTAATGTAAATAATGGTCGCAGCCGTCGTCCTAGTTAATTCCATGAAACTTACACGCAGGCCACGATATATCTTTTTAAATAGTTTATTTCCTTATTCCATGTAGGCTAAATATGTTTTTCCCACTAGATTGACTCTGCATTGTATCAAACGAAATAAGCGTAGGCCCCTTTCAATTTCCCCAATCATCTCCGCTCTCCAAAGTTCCTTTCAAAAGCGGTGCGAGTGGTGTTCAATTCCGCAAGCCGCCATTGCCCATGTGCTCATCTCGGAGAAGAGGGGGGTAGGAGCCGCCAACTCACAGGCGTGGCACGTCGTCATGATCAAAGGAGGAATCGGACAGCCCTAACAGCCAACCAGCACCGCGGTTAGCGACCCGGTAGGCGTGCCCTCGCAGCCGGCGGCTTGATTCCGCCCCGAGTAATAAAAGCGACTGGAAGGGACTGCTTTGGGAGATGGCATGAGAGATGGCATGAGAGATGGCATGAGAGATGGCATGAGAGATGACATGAGAGAGGACATGAGAGATGAGCTGTGAGCTGTGAGCTGTGAGCTGTGAGATGAGAGACGCTCCAAACCAAAAAGGAGAGATACTTGGAGAGGAAACCAGCTTTGGAGAGACGCGCTGAGAGGAGGGAGACGGCTCCACCAGAAGGAGAGGAGCAGGTGTGACCGAGCCAGCGCGTGATGTCTACAGCATCAGCAGCGTCGACACGACCGAGGGTTTTCCCGCCAAAAACGCGAAGAATTGGGAGCTGCTACCTCCAGCCCTGCCGGTTGCAGGGACCTGACCCTGCCTCCCTCTCCAGCAACCCACCTCCGCCATTCCTGCCTGCAATTTCCCCCGTGTAAGTGTGAACGTCGTCTGTCTTGAATGTTGTCCTGGGGTTAAGTAAATTGAATAGTATAAGTTAACGATTCACTGTGTGACTGCTTCTTCCATCCATTGCTTGTGTGTGTATAATAAATCTGTTCTTCCTCCGTACTCTGTCTTCTTCTCTCTTCCTTCTCTTTCGGTCGCTTTAGAGGTTTCCCGATTGAATATCTGTGGTGCTGTCAGGGAATTTGTACTGGGGGACTCACAGGACTCCAATGACCGGACACAGGTTACAAAAGGTCTAGTTTATTAAACTGTATTCACTTCATCCAATTACCAAATAATACCGCATTATTCAATGGCTGAGATTAACTCTTTTCCATGGTCCTTTTCGTTCGGCTGATGTTCCTCCGCCATGGTCCCGTTCGTCAGAGCTCCTCGCAGCAAGTACTCTCGACTCCAGCCGCAGCTCCCGCTTATATGGACCAACTCGACTTAATCCTCTGTCCGCTGAACTCGTAATCTCTTCTCCGCTGACGTTACTGGTCGCCTTCCTGGCGCCAGCTAGCCCCCCCTGTTGTGAGTTCCATTTATCAAACAATAGGGGGGTGCTCCAGCCTGGGGCTGTGACCAGGTGTTTCAAGAGATTATCATGTTCGTGCACATTCCTAACTCATTTACAAACTCGTCCTTCACAGAGTTTGCATGTAAAATGTATTTGCTTTGTTACCAGGTTAATTAATAAGTTACCAGTGCCAATTAATAAGTTACGCTGAGTTACACTTCCACAATTCCCTCATCTTTTTGTTTTTTGTTTATATTAACCATTAATCTAAACATCAATATAAGTAAATAATCAATCACTACAAGTAAACATCATTACAAGTATAAGTAAATAATCAATCACTACAAGTAAACATCATTACAAGTATAAGTAAATAATCAATCACTTTGGTAATCAAATTCCCTTGGGCATACACCGTCATCCTGCAAGAATCACAAAACATTTCGTTGGTCATTGACTCCTTCCATATCGTTCAATCTATTGCATTTGCATCACAAATATATTTTCAAAACAACACTTCACCATCACCAAGATACAACAATTTCACTTCATTTTCAAGTTTTGTAAAGCATCTGCACCATCTGGCAAAAACGTTTTCCTCCACACAAATGTTGACTTTGTTTGAAAGGAAGGGCTGATCACTTGTGTTTGAATCCAGGTATGAAACATTTTCTCCTAATGTCTTCATAGCTCCTGCACTACTTCGTGTAGGATTTCGCTGTTGTGGTAACACTGCGGAGTCATAGACTGACCCTTCTCTCCATGTAGCATTCTTGCCACTTTTTGCTGTGAACCATGATTGGCCAGCAAGATGTGGAACAGGGATGCCGGATGCATCCACACTGATGTTGGGACCATGGTGTTCAGGTCATTCATGGTCCTTACCAGGAGCAACCAGCAGAATCGTGCACAGCTGTTGTGACAAGGGCACAGCCGTTTTTGCAGCTCCATGCTGGTTCCCCGGACGTTGGTGAAGTAATAACATATGTCCCCGCATTTCACAGAGGTTGCAGGTAAAATGTCGTTGTCCTGCAACTTCTGATGTGGTGAATGTTCGAAGTCTTCGAACAAGAGTAAGTGATCGCCTTTCTTTCATATGTTGCAGTGTGATCCAGGCAAATGGTCACATAAATTTCCTTGGTGAAGGTAAGCATTCATCTCCAAGTTACACGGGAGAATGTCTTCATCATTCTTTGAGAAAGAGGGTGTATGCCACGATTAACTTCATTTTTTAGCCACAAATTTTCTTTCTCGAACTTCTTCCCAATTCCGTTAGCAATCCCTCCAAAATGTGATCTCGTCTTATCTTTATGCTCAGTCATATCTGAATCTGCTTTCCGCACACACTGAATCAGATAGGGTACATCTTACCATGAAATCAGCATAATCATGTATATCTTCCGACAGTTTCACATTCAACAATTTGTTGTTTTTCCTTAACTCAAAAAGTTATATTCATTTATATGCGTCACACAAATAATATTCAATCAGGTATGTATTTTATTACTAAACTAAGAATAGCATTGTATATGATTACAATCACAAACGGGAATACCTAATTCCCAACAACAATTTTCCCAAACCAACAAATTAGGCATAATGTATTATTACCATAATTCCTCTCCACTTTTTCTTTTCCCTCTTTTTTTTTTTTTTTTTTTTTTTTTTCTAACAGTGTGTCACTCGTGGTGATATGAGTTCATTGATATTGTAATTGACACAACTCATAACATTGTCGTTATGCCATTATCTTAATTCTACTGTTTATGTCGCCATAAAAGTCTTCCTTTTCTGGTTCCACATTTCTTTCCTCATTTGTCACTTCATGTGTTATCATCGTGTTGTTGGTTACCTTATTCAAACACACCGTCACTAAGGCTTTCAAGCAAGCCACCACTAAAACAATTGCCAATATAACTACTAAACCAACAAACAAGTCTGCTACTCCTTGTATATATTCATATCTATGACATAGTTATATGTCGATGACATTTAACATTATATACCAAACTAACAAGCTTCCTAAAAGGTAAATAAAGAAAATCCCTTAATATGTAACATAATCAGATTATTGTCTTACCCTGATCCCCCTATCTCCCGGGGTTGAACTCAATCCCCTGATCATGAGTGTAGTTGTGATACATTTTTTCACTCATGCTGTATTAATATCAGCAGGTAATTGTATGTCATGTAGGCAAATAAATGTCACTATTCCAAGTAGGAATATCACATGTTGAAAATGTAATGTTTATCAATGCAAGGGGTGTTAAAATGTAATTCAAATGACTGTAAATCACGACTATCATTTATCTACCACTGAATGTTCTGCTGGGCTGCTAGGTGCAGCCTCATTTTCTGTGGGATCGTCCACCTTAGCCCCATGTGCTTGTTTGCAATGAGGGGCATGAATCCAACTTTCTATTTTGGGTCCATATTTGTTTCTATTCTTATCAATCTCCTATGGTTTATCAATTCGTTCCAAGATACCGCAACCAAAGGTTTTAACCAAAGTTCTACCAAACTATTTCCAATTTGAACAAAATGCCAGTGAAACAATGATTCGAAGGATTAACTTCAAGGGGTCAATAAATTTATTCTATAGCCAGATCTAATTTTCCCATCCAATAGTTTGCCTTGCCACATGTCATATTATAACACCTTAATAAACCTTCGAAAAAATGTTTCCCATCTCAACAAATTTCCTTTTTTACAAATAGCCATGTGTAACTTACGTATTTAACTACAATTTCCTCTCAATTTGTTTGGCCTAACTGGCCGCAAAAGTGGCTGCCAGCATGCAGTACCGTTTTTATCTACCAAGGAAGTGTTCCACACAAGACCTCTACCAAAATGTTGTTTGTAAAAACAAATCTGGGATTTCTGATTACATGGATGCACACTCTCAGGACATTTTCAGGCTGCTGTGAACAATCCACTACGATGACTTAATTCCTTTACCCACAATCAAATAATTAGTACAAATTGAGGATATTATCCCTATCACATATTTTTTCCAATAATTTTCCACTGCTGTAAGGCGGAACAATAGCTCTCATAAGTCTTAGTAATATCGTACTTAATTTGCCCAGCAGAGAATAATTTATTTACTATCCTTTCTCATCTGTTAACCAGTGACTTTGTTTAAACTCCAGAACTGAAAAACCCACAATAGTTCAAACCAGCAAAATTTTCTTTACTCTTTTCCCATATCATCTATGCCTAAAACACATCCATACATACAGCACAATTTATATGCTGATAAAATTCAAGTTTATATATATAAAATCCATGAGCAGAGTATTCTGGGAAGTCAGTGTAAGACCTCTCCCAAATTTGGATGATTTTGTACTTCCTCATTTCCTTTTATGAAGCTCATATCCATAAATAGATGTTATTCTCATATACATTCTATCAAAAATGGAATCCCAAAATTACTCACAATTTTACTATTAATTAATGGCTGCTCATAACCCAGCACATCAAATTTTTTTTATATTCCATTTCCCTTGACAAAAGAGATAATGTTCATAATCAAATTATATTTCTATTTTATTTTACGGATTCTCTGGATATTCAATCCCATCCACATATCCCAATCCCATCCACATATAACTATCCATTTCCAGACAGGCACACTGTCGGTGTCAACAATCTTGTAAGATTGATACACAAAAACACACACACACATGCATTATGCATATTTGTTTGTGTTGGAACCATTATTTACAGATCAGATGGGTGTCAATTTTATTTCAATTTCATAAAATTTGTCAATCAAATTCAAAATGCTTATAGACAAATAAACCAAAAGTCCATTCTTAGAAAACCCTTATGATGTCAAATTGAAATTACCCTTTCTGCCTTCACAATAATCTATCCAAATTTTGACTACACACCCATTTGCATGTCAGTCGACCATTGACCTATCAATCGTGCGGAACAATAGTCCGAAATTCCCACCTGATCATCATGTGACTCTTGTTACTTGGTTTGCTAAAAATTGCAACGCAATTGTTCCAAACTTTGTAAATTTAAAATTGCTGTGCCCAAAATAGAAGATCCAATTTTGGCATTTGATCAATTAATTATTAATTTGTTAACAAGCAAACAGAAAAATGAATCATTCTTGCTCTGAAAACTTTTCAGACACAAGAATCATCGACAGTTATTCATGTTTGTCCAGTAATCTAATTTGTTGAGGCCAATCGTCATTTGGGATTTGTTGCAATGAAGGCCTAATCATTGTCTGAGGTATCGGTCAGCACTGGTACCCTTGATCTTGGTTTACCCTATTAACTTGTCTTCCTTTTGGTATACGGACATCCTCTTTTCCAATGTCCCATCCGTCCACATTTGAAACACCGGTTTCTGTCGTTGTCTGATCTGTGCACCTGTGCACTTGTATTGCTGGGCTGCATCTCTACATCCCTGAGTTGCCACTGCAATCTCTCGTTATCTCCTGAAACACGAAAAAATTCTCTGTACCGTCCTTTTTGGGGAGACAACTGGAAATCTGATGGGACAACTGTCACTTTCGTTCCTAATTTCGAGGGCAGTTGTGCATTTGTCTCCTCCACTGTATCCTGTATCCTTTTTATTTTAAGTTCTAGATCCGTTATCCGTTCTTGCTGTTCCCGTTGTCTGGATTCACCATCCCAAAGATGGAATGCAAGCCAGTCTACCGTTAGATTCTGTCTCTTCCTGGCTTTCAATCTTTGTTCCAATCTTTCCAATCGACTTCGCTCGAATGTACCATCTCTTGGAAACTCCTCATCATGTCCCTTTGTCCACAAATACCAATTCTCGACCTGCCTTATAGCTTCGGCACCATAACGGTCGTACATATGATGTGTACAAGTACCTTTTTGTGGAATTTCTGGTTGTCCTTGTGTATTCTTGCAGGCTCCATTTCCCATTCTGCCTTTTATCAAAGTAGCGTTGGATGTGTTGTAGCTTGTTCCAGGTTCCTCTAAAGCTTCACTCGTACCTCCAGGAAGGATCTCTCCACCTGTTCACACGGTGATTTCCAGAGAATCTCCCTCAGCTGTGGCTTTTGCACAATCCAATCTCACAGATCAGTATTTGCAGATGAGCCGGAGGGTCAGTATGAAATGGGTGAATCCTCAGGTGTCCGCTCTGTTTGACGGGGAAATCACACAATGGTAACCGCACATATATATCTGTATATAAACTCACCACCTTGCTCAATTTTCCCAGGTTGTCTCCACATTGATAATATCTCGCAAATATATCAAAGCTTCTTTCTTGAGACCGCATTTTCATCAATCAAACAATCAATATATTCAATTCAATTTATTCAGTTCAATTTATGCAATTAAATTCAATCAATTAGATTCAATCAATTAACAATTCAATCAATTATTCAATTTCAATTAATTCATCAATATTCATCAATAAATCAAATTAATCATTTTGGATGTCTCCTTGCATAAGCCCTTTCCCCAATGATGTCAGGACAGGTCCATCCATTGACTGAGATCGAATTTCATCGGTCGTCACCTCAGATTCGTACCTCATGTCAATTGATGAATGACCGTCCTGTCCTAGGGTCATATCTGACATATTTTCCCATTTTGCCTGGTCTCCACAAATTTTCTTTGCAACCACTAAAGGCAACTCATCCTTCATTCGTGAGACAGCCAAAATGGATGGCAGATATTAAAGTTCTTTGGGAAAAATATCTCATCATTTTCCTTTTAATAGTACCCAAAATCTCTTGGCAATTTAAATTTCGTAAAACTCCTGAAATAAGACTGTAAAATTCCTTCAATCATGCTAAATTTTGAAGCTCCATCGCTTGTAACACCCAATTTATCCCATAGGGCTTGAAAGTTCTTTCCCAAGTTCATGCAATCATTCTGCATTTGAACCCTATGATATCATTCATAATAATCATCATGATTTTATAGTCATGGTCATATCATAATCATCTATTTAAAACGAACATTTCCTTTATCACCACAGTTATGTGGTATAATCAACAATAGAATAAAACTGTACATAGCAACAGGCTACCTCATGGCCACTTAGTATACCTATTGACAATAAGTCATAACAGTATCGAATAATCATTGAACAATTCAAAAATCGCTTCCACTGCTCCAGCCGCAGCATTCGTCATTTTGTCTGCTCATCCGCATGACCAAAACGAAATAAAAGGAGCTCAACCATTACACAGCGCTTTTAATGGCGCATGCCATAGAAACTCAACGCAATTTCGACTCAGCCAGAAAACGAGCAAATTTTGCAGGATGTTAACTGGAATTAGTCGTGAAAATATATCCAAAATACACAACAAATACACATCCACAAAATAAACAACAAACCCAAACAAACCCAAGGTCGACCCTCTTACACAGTAAATTACATCATTTCAGCATCGTATTGATTGCTGAAATATTCCAGGGTTTATACATACCTTAAAAGAGGTATGCGTGGTGTTGCCCCCTCCCACGTTTATTCCAGGGTTTATACACACCTTAAAAGAGGTATGCGTGGTGTTGCCCCCTCCCACTTTTAATTCCTCATTAAATTCCTCATTAAATTACTTATTAAATTACTTATTAAATTATTCGTTAAATTACTCATTAAATTACTCATTAAATTACTCATTAAATTATTCGTTAAATTACTCATTAAATTCCTCATTAAATTACTCATTAAATTACTCAGTAAATTACTCATTAAATTACTCATTAAATTACTCATTAAATTATTCGTTAAATTACTCATTAAATTCCTCATTAAATTACTCAGTAAATTACTCATTAACTTACTCATTAAATTACTCATTAAATTACTCAGTAAATTACTCATTAACTTACTCATTAAATTACTCATTAAATTACTCAGTAAATTACTCATTAACTTAACTTACATAGTTTCAGCATTGTATTGATTGCTGAAATATTCCAGGGTTTATACACACCTTAAAAGAGGTATGCGTGGTGTTGCCCCCTCCCACTTTTAATTACTCATTACATCGTTTCCATTAAAAAAACATCGCTTCTACTGCTCCAGCCGCAGCATTTGTCACTTTGTTTGCTCATCCGCATGACCAAACCGAAATAAAAGGAGCTCAACCATTACACAGCGCTTTTAATGGCGCATGCCATAGAAACTCAACGCAATTTCGACTCGGCCAGCAAACGAGCAAATTTTGCAGGATGTTAACTGGAATTAGTCGTGAAAATATATCCAAAATACACAAGAAATACACACCCACACAAATAAACAACATTTATTCCGTTTAACAGAACAAACATTTCCTCTATCATGACATGCATGTCTTCAAAATTATATGCCCAAGAGAAAAAGTAAAATTAATTAAAACTGCGGGCAGTGATGATCCGGGGACCATACCGCTCCATCCTGATTGGACGAGTGCGTGCTAGAGTCGTTAACAACGACAGTCCAGATCCGATTGTTCAAAATTTCAACTCAATCGATCGAAAAATGAACGCAGGGATGCATTTTAAAGGTGCAGTGGCACTAACTGAGTTGCCACGAATATGGCCACGAAATTGCCAATATGGCCATCACAAAATATTTTCCTTAATCAATTGACTCATAGCATAACCAATCTGCAAGTATTTCATCCGAAGATGTATCTCTCAGGAATTTTAATTAAATAAGTCATTTATAAATCAACGAGTTAATTTATTAAATGATTAATCAATAAATCAATATTTTCCTTGACAGCCACATCACTTGGTCAGTGTCATGTCCAAATATCAGCTTCCTTACTCAAAAGGTGCCTGAGTTAATGTAATGTAATTACTGTAATAAGATTACTGCAATTACTGTAATGATTACTGTAATTACTGTAATTACCGGAACTGTAATTACTGTAATTACCTCAGGTAATTACTGTAATGTAATTACTGTAATGTAATAAGAAATGTAATTAATTAAATAAGTACGGGTTCCAACAACAAGTTCCAACAACAAGTTCCAACAACAAGTTCCAACAGCAAGTTCCAACAACAAGTTCCAACAAGTTCCAACAGCAAGTTCCAACAGCAAGTTCCAACAACAAGTTCCAACAAGTTCCAACAAGTGCCAACAGCAAGTTCCAACAACAAGTTCCAACAACAAGTTCCAACAAGTTCCAACAGCAAGTTCCAACAACAAGTTCCAACAAGTTCCAACAGCAAGTTCCAACAACAAGTTCCAACAAGTTCCAACAGCAAGTTCCAACAGCAAGTTCCAACAACAAGTTCCAACAACAAGTTCCAACAAGTTCCAACAACAAGTTCCAACAGCAAGTTCCAACAACAAGTTCCAACAACAAGTTCCAACAGCAAGTTCCAACAGCAAGTTCCAACAACAAGTTCCAACAACAAGTTCCAACAAGTTCCAACAAGTGCCAACAGCAAGTTCCAACAACAAGTTCCAACAACAAGTTCCAACAAGTTCCAACAAGTGCCAACAGCAAGTTCCAACAACAAGTTCCAACAACAAGTTCCAACAAGTTCCAACAGCAAGTTCCAACAACAAGTTCCAACAAGTTCCAACAGCAAGTTCCAACAACAAGTTCCAACAAGTTCCAACAGCAAGTTCCAACAGCAAGTTCCAACAACAAGTTCCAACAAGTTCCAACAAGTGCCAACAGCAAGTTCCAACAACAAGTTCCAACAACAAGTTCCAACAAGTTCCAACAGCAAGTTCCAACAGCAAGTTCCAACAACAAGTTCCAACAACAAGTTCCAACAAGTTCCAACAAGTGCCAACAGCAAGTTCCAACAACAAGTTCCAACAACAAGTTCCAACAAGTTCCAACAGCAAGTTCCAACAACAAGTTCCAACAAGTTCCAACAGCAAGTTCCAACAGCAAGTTCCAACAACAAGTTCCAACAAGTTCCAACAAGTGCCAACAGCAAGTTCCAACAACAAGTTCCAACAACAAGTTCCAACAAGTTCCAACAGCAAGTTCCAACAACAAGTTCCAACAAGTTCCAACAGCAAGTTCCAACAACAAGTTCCAACAGCAAGTTCCAACAGCAAGTTCCAAGTATATCGGACCGGTAGTTGTTGAGAAACAGCGGTCGCATACAGACAGACCGACACACACACCGAGATTACTGGAATTATAGATAGATAAAAATCC
This sequence comes from Myxine glutinosa, assembly GCF_964187855.1. Taxonomy (NCBI): domain Eukaryota; kingdom Metazoa; phylum Chordata; class Myxini; order Myxiniformes; family Myxinidae; genus Myxine; species Myxine glutinosa. The sequence continues at coordinate 80,656,146 of NC_136269.1, forward strand.
GATCTCATTAAAACCTTCAGACAAACCACTAGCATATATTATTCCTAGGACTAAAATCACCAGGACCATTATCAAACATTTATCAAAATATTAGGACCATCATCAAACCAATGAATGACTCAATCCTTTAATGACTCCATCCAAACCCAGACATTTTGAGTTCCGTAACTTTAATACTTCAAATTTTCCATTCCTTCCCTTCCTTATCCTTCGATGTAGGGATGGGTTCTTTTTAGGATCATGTTGCATCGAGCATTATTTTTCAAACAGTGTGACTATTAAGCCCACGCCAAAACCTCTGACATCCCACCATTAACACCTATTTTAAGCGTGCCGAATCAGTAAGCATCACCCCTTCTATGAGCCTCGACCAGAGGGTGGTTGTCACCCACAAACACTCGTCGCGAGCTGTTCCATTGTCTGTTGATTCCCATTCTGCTGTTTTTGTCTCATAATCAAGATAAATTTGGAACAGCCCTTAAACTAACACCAAGCAGATCAATTTTTATATTTAAATATAAAATCATTTTCTCATTAATTCATAATCATAAAATCATTTAATCCGTGTCACCCATGCTATTTATCTAGCAAATTTCGTCAAAAAAAACACAACAGCACTGGTTCCGTGTCACCCATGCTATTTATCTAGCAAATTTCGTCAAAAAAAAACCGAACGAGTTTTAGTTATGGCGGGAAAACTGAAAAAAAATTCTCTATTTAAAACGGGTGTACACGATTGTACACGTGTACGGACCTTACCGAACCTTACCGACCCGGCAAACAAATCGCCTCATGGTGCACTTCATGAGCCGACTTGCCCGCAGACCAGAGTAAGGCTCTTAACACCCAGCGTATACCGTACGCATATGCAAGCACACGAATAATAGAATCATTTAAACCGTTCCATCCGTGACTTTTACCTTGGACGGTCGTGACAAAAATACTTTTACACTCCTTGGATTACCTACGGAATGCAAGTCCCACACACCAAATCCTCCATCTTCAGAATTCATATTTCATAATGGACAGATCCCCAAGACGTCATGCTTACATGCTCACCTTGGCGACGTCCACTCGAAATTTCAGCGGTGCCTCCATATTGTCAGGGAATTTGTACTGGGGGACTCACAGGACTCCAATGACCGGACACAGGTTACAAAAGGTCTAGTTTATTAAACTGTATTCACTTCATCCAATTACCAAATAATACCGCATTATTCAATGGCTGAGATTAACTCTTTTCCATGGTCCTTTTCGTTCGGCTGATGTTCCTCCGCCATGGTCCCGTTCGTCAGAGCTCCTCGCAGCAAGTACTCTCGACTCCAGCCGCAGCTCCCGCTTATATGGACCAACTCGACTTAATCCTCTGTCCGCTGAACTCGTAATCTCTTCTCCGCTGACGTTACTGGTCGCCTTCCTGGCGCCAGCTAGCCCCCCCTGTTGTGAGTTCCATTTATCAAACAATAGGGGGGGTGCTCCAGCCTGGGGCTGTGACCAGGTGTTTCAAGAGATTATCATGTTCGTGCACATTCCTAACTCATTTACAAACTCGTCCTTCACAGAGTTTGCATGTAAAATGTATTTGCTTTGTTACCAGGTTAATTAATAAGTTACCAGTGCCAATTAATAAGTTACGCTGAGTTACACTTCCACAGTGCGATCTGGTCAACGTTGGGGGAGTCGGGCCAATTGGGGATCCTGTAACGGTCGCGGTTGGACCATCCGCTCGGCCCAAAGTAACATCTAAACCGCGATCCGTAACAATTGGTGTTGGGAGTGGGATTCGAGGCCCGAACCAAATTTTTAAAACGTGTAAAAAAAAAAAAATTTTGGTCAAAATTACGAGCTGCCGAACTTTTGTTTTATAAAACCCGAATTTTGGAGATCGCGCCATGGACAATCAAGGCGATCGGATGTCGGTGGGGGAGATAGACGGGTTAGGGGTAACCCAGGACTTAGGGGAAGAAAGGGAGGAGGAGAGCAATGAGGAGGCGGTTGAGGGGGTATCAGACGCACAAAATGGCGTCCTCGTGCACGAGGCTTCAGGCGCGCAAAATGGCGTCCTCGCGCACGTGGGTGTAGCGGCACCAAATTTTCCCGCGCCCGCGACAGTAGCAGCGCCGCCGTTGGATTCGGACCTTTTGTTGCTACAAATCGGGGCCCTTATGGACAAAATGAGGGACGAAGCAAGGGCTAATAGTGAGCGATTGGAAGCCAGAATGGGTGAGCAAATAAGGAACGAAGCGAGGGCTACCGGTGAGGGGTTAGACAAGAAATTTGGGAAGTTAGACAATAATTTTGAGGAGTTAGACAAGAAATTTGGGAAGTTAGACAATAATTTTGAGGGGTTAGACAACGGGATAAAAGAGGTGAAAAATGGGTTAATAGGGTTAGAAAATAGGATGGAGGACAAATTGCGGGAAATAGGGGAACAATCTGCCAGGGAAATCAAACGAATGGGGAACCAGATAGAGGAGGTGCAAATCGGGTTAGAAAGTAAACTGGATGCTCAGAGGGATGAATTGGGACAGATGAGGGTGGCATCTACAAAAGAGATGGAGGAGATACGACGAGGTGTAGGTGAGGAGGTTTCGGGGCTACGCGAGGAGGTAAAGCGAGGTGAGAAGCGTATGGAGAAAGAGGTGAGAAATGGGACGGAAAAGGTACAAGGGGGAATAGAAGATCTGACGGAGGAGGTGGAACAGCTGACGGAGGGACAAAAAGAGCTAGTGGAGCAGGTTCAAAATAACACTGCGGTACTAGGAGGGTTAAAGGCGACACAAAAAGAAATTAAAAACGAATTAATAGCGACACAGAAGCAATGTCAGATGGTACGTGAGGGACTGACAATGAGGGTGGACGAGGTGACAGAGATAATGGAGACGAAGGACCGAGAGGTGAGGATGCACATAGAGACAGTCACGGTAGCCTTAGAGGACGAACTTGAGGAGACGCACCGGGGAATAAAAGAGGTGAAGCAAAAATTAGAGGAAGTGCAAGAAGAGGTGAGTGAAATTAAGAAGAGACGGACAGAAACTAAGAGGGAGATAAAGGAGGAAGTAATGGAATTGGTACAAGGTCTGTGCTCGAATCGTGATGTGCTGCTCACTAACCAAATAAAGAGTTTGCAGGTGGCAAAAGAGGTGCGGAGACGAGGTGCCAAGGTGAGTGGCGAAATATTCGGCAAGGTATATGATGTGAGGAAAGCTTCAGTCGGCTTGGGGATTGGTTTGGATCCGGGTGTTCGTGAAAGGCCGTTGGTGAAGTGTGCGACAGGTCTGGTGTGCGAAAAAGAGGTGTGCGAGAATGTCCGACCATGGGGTGTGTGAGGAAAAAGTGCGCGCCGACCAGTGAGTGTGCTGTCGAGAGTGAGTCAGTCGTAGCGCGTGTGCGAGGGAGCACATGGAAGCGCGGTGTGGCGAGTGTTACGGAGGAAGTAACGAAAGAGTGTGCGCAAGAGGATGCGCGAGAAAGGTGTGTAACGGACAGGTGCATGGGGAAAGAGTGCGCTGTCGAGAGTAAGGGTGAGTGCGTGACCAAGAGTGGAGGTGAGAGTAGTGAGAGTGACACGGAGCGTGAGTTGGTTGTGACAGGTGAGCGAGGATGTACACCTGGAATGGAAGGATGCACACCTGGAATGGCAGAGCGTGTGTGGGAATGCACACTTGAGTTGGTCGTGAGGCACGTGGTTGGGTGTGCGAGTGAAAGCACACCTGTGATTGTCACAGAGGAGGTGACCGAGAAGGGGGCGCGAAGAGGTGTGTTGGTGAGGTGTGCGAGCGACGAATGTGTGCCAAGGTGTTCGGTGGTCAGGTGTGTGACCAAGTCAGTGAGCGGATTGAGTGTACCGAGGTGTGTAAGAGAAGGTACGACAAGGAGCATGGGAACAGCTGGATGTATGAGCAAGAAAGGGGTAGCGTATGCGTGTAAGTATGCAGGTGAGGCATCGACGGTAACCGGGTTAGCGGTTAGAGCGACATTTAGCCGAGTCGGGCCCTCGGTGCGCGTCGGGCAGCTTCGCGTGCCGCGAGGACCAGCGGGGATCCGAACCACGGCGGTTTCGAAAGAACCGCCGTACGCGATCCACGCCGGGCCGCGCTTTGAACGGCCGCGTCCGTGCTCCATTAAGCGGAGCGGGCAGCCCGATAGGAAGGGTCGTCATGGCGACCACTTTTTGTTGAGACGTGCCGGCAGGTCGAGATCGGGACATTGGATGGCTGCACGCCGAGGTGGTGCGTGGGATCTCGGCCCGGGTAAGCCCCCGTCCCTGCCCCGAATGCGGGACGTATCCAGCCGCTGGCACAAAACAACCCGCATTCATTGCTCGGCTGTACGAAGCCGAGCTTCAGAAGGGAATTGGCGCACCGAGAGGATCTAATAAGTAGACGGGTGATGAGGTTAGTGTTTTGGCCCCGAAATTAGAAAAAAACAAAATTTGATGATTGGTACGGTGATTGGCAGTTGATTGGCTGAAATTTGGTGTGCCAAATTGATAGTGGGACCTCCCCGATGTGGTGGGATGGGCAGTCCACCATCCCCCCACAGAAGGGGGGGCAAAGGAGCACTAGCTTATGGGGGTTGATGGCAGTGAAAACTAGCCCGGGAGGGTTAGGATATATCGTGTGTAGGGATCTAGCGAAAATGACATTAGGTAACGTTAAGATTAGTTAGTGACGGATACCTGTAGTGGGGACGCAGGTAGATTAGTGTGGATGATAATGATGAGGGAGCGCAATAGTTTAAAGGGACGACTGGGAAGCACAAGTTTCAGAGGGGAGTTGTTAGCTGAGATGATGCCGTGTGTTTGAGAATTGAACAGGTGTGATTGCACAGGTGTGCAACTGAACAGGTGTGTGGAGCAGTGTTTGAGTGATAGTAGTGGTGATTGTGTATTGTGATGACCAAATGGTCCAGGAAGAAAGGAGGGTGCAGGTGGCACCAGGTATGAGTGCACAGGTGTGCAACAACAGGTATGGAGAATGGTTGTGTGGAAGACATGGAGTGGGGAATATATGGAGTATTGGAATGGATGGTCGTGGAGTGAGTAGGATGGAAACTATGGAGTGGAGTGGATGGTGCGAAGGTGTGAATGGGGGAAGGATGGACCCCCATCACGAATACCCGGGGCGGGTAGTGTAAGCGTTAGGTAGAGGGTATAGGTAAATTGTGGTTGGATATTGGCATCTGTGGTGCGAGTGGAAGAATGATGTTTGGATGGGTGCATTAGTGTTGTGGAAATGGCTGGGCGTGTAGCCTGTTAGTGTGTGTAGTTGGTTTGGGCACTCCACCACTGTGAGGATGTCGGCCAGATGAGGCCGCAGGTGGGCTCTGGGAGCCGGTAGTTGTGGATGGGGCCCGAGGATCCGGAGGACGGACCCGGGTAGCCCAGTGCCAGAGGGCACCAAGGGGTGACAGAGCCAGGAGGGGCCTTCCCAAATTAGATAGGTTAGGTAAGGAGCTAGGTAAGCTCGGGTGGCAACTACAGTGGTGGAGGTGTGCAGGTGGGTAGACCTGCTGGGAGAGCTACACGTCACAGCCCAGAAATTGTGCGAGGGCACCGGGAGATGAATCGGGGGAGTGAGACCCCAAATTGAGAAGCACCACAGTTTGGTCAATGGGAATTGGTTTTTAGAACCCATAGTGTAAGTTGGCCAATGGATTGGCAGGGAAAGACCCCGGGTAGTGTAAAGTGTGTTAAAATCATTTAGAGGATAGTTAGGATGAAGGATCTCCTCGCACCATCTGCATCCACTCACCTGAGGTGACAGGAACTCCACACCATGCCATGTTTTGATTATTTTTTACTGTGCAAATGTTTTGGATTGTGAGACGCATCATGACGTGGGTGTGACATTGTGCTTGATGTTCCATCTCTTCCTCCTTATGAGGATTGATGACGAATTGGGTGATGGCAAATTTTGGATAGTGGGATTGTGGAGATGAATTTGGTAGGGGAAATAAGGGGATGACGTGACAGTAGCGACGGATTTGTAAAGGTGTAAATTGTTGTAACTATGGGGTAAGGGCAAGGGTAGTGTAGGTGACAGGGGGGGTGACGTACGGTAGGGAAGAGTTTTTCTCACCTCGCTCTCCGTACGCACTTCACCCTGCATTGCCTTTATTGACGTGTACCCTTGTGACCTTACCCCTCGCTCATTTGCCTTCCCCCCTTTTGTCTCCCACTTGAGGACCTGTGCGCCATTGGGTGCCGAGGGGAGCGTGCGTGAGGTGGCCATTGTGCGCACGAGATTCCCAGAACCAGCATGCATTGCGTTGATGTACCACTTTATGGACCGCTGTTCTGCGGCCAAGTACCACTTGATGGACCCCAGGTTCTGGGGCAGGGCACCTCTGTTGGAGACCGGCCATAGTGGCCAGGGAATCTTGCTTGCGGACCTCGGTAAGGTGGCAACTATGCCAAACAGGTGGACCACCCTTAGTTGGCCCCTGAGGCCCTAAATAAAAACGAACACAAGTTGTGCTTTTTATTATTTCCAAGTAGGCCGCATGAAGCCAGAAGACATCGGGAAGAACATCGGCCCAGCAGAGAAAGAGAAGACCACCACCAGTTGTTTCGTTGTGTTTATTATGAACCGTGGTGACTGTGCACCGAGTGGTGCTTTTGGTGCTTTGTGGTGCTTTTGGGTGCTTTGGTGGTATTGGTACTGGTGCATCGATGCAATGCGTGCTGTCCACTCCCTCCCAACAGGAATTTCTTTTTCTTGTTCCCTAAAAAAAGAAGAAAAAAAAACACAGGTCCTGGGTTGCGTTGTAAATAAGAAATAACGTCACTGTAAATAATGCTCCCCACCATAAACGTATAGTTTGAAAACAATTCCGTAATTCGGTTATCCTGTGGGCTTGAGTCTGTTAGACAGGGTGCAATGCAATAGGGGGACATACTTATTTGTGTTTTAAGATTGTCACACTCAGGGTCAGGTTAATTGTAGGGGGAATTACACCTACGTGTCACACTAAGTTAAAGTTTTGTAGGCCCGAGCACGGGCCTGAAGAAAGGAGGGTGCAGTGTAACGAATTTGAGAAGTGTAACGGTTTTGGAGAAGTGTAACAATTTTGGAGAAAGTGTAACGAATGTGAAAAGTATGGTTTTGTTGTGTGTAACACCCTCGTAATGTAAATAATGGTCGCAGCCGTCCTCCTAGTTAATTCCATGAAACTTACACGCAGGCCACGATATATCTTTTTAAATAGTTTATTTCCTTATTCCATGTAGGCTAAATATGTGTTTCCCACTAGATTGACTCTGCATTGTATCAAACGAAATAAGCGTAGGCCCCTTTCAATTTCCCCAATCATCTCCGCTCTCCAAAGTTCCTTTCAAAAGCGGTGCGAGTGGTGTTCAATTCCGCAAGCCGCCATTGCCCATGTGCTCATCTCGGAGAAGAGGGGGGTAGGAGCCGCCAACTCACAGGCGTGGCACGTCGTCATGATCAAAGGAGGAATCGGACAGCCCTAACAGCCAACCAGCACCGCGGTTAGCGACCCGGTAGGCGTGCCCTCGCAGCCGGCGGCTTGATTCCGCCCCGAGTAATAAAAGCGACTGGAAGGGGCTGCTTTGGGAGATGGCATGAGAGATGGCATGAGAGATGGCATGAGAGATGACATGAGAGAGGACATGAGAGATGAGCTGTGAGCTGTGAGCTGTGAGCTGTGAGATGAGAGACGCTCCAAACCAAAAAGGAGAGATACTTGGAGAGGAAACCAGCTTTGGAGAGACGCGCTGAGAGGAGGGAGACGGCTCCACCAGAAGGAGAGGAGCAGGTGTGACCGAGCCAGCGCGTGACGTCTACAGCATCAGCAGCGTCGACGCGACCGAGGGTTTTCCCACCAAAAACGCGAAGAATTGGGAGCTGCTACCTCTAGCCCTGCCGGTTGCAGGGACCTGACCCTGCCTCCCTCTCCAGCAACCCACCTCCGCCATTCCTGCCTGCAATTTCCCCCGTGTAAGTGTGAACGTCGTCTGTCTTGAATGTTGTCCTGGGGTTAAGTAAATTGAATAGTATAAGTTAACGATTCACTGTGTGACTGCTTCTTCCATCCATTGCTTGTGTGTGTATAATAAATCTGTTCTTCCTCCGTACTCTGTCTTCTTCTCTCTTCCTTCTCTTTCGGTCGCTTTAGAGGTTTCCCGATTGAATATCTGTGGTGCGATCTGGTCAACGTTGGGGGAGTCGGGCCAATTGGGGATCCTGTAACGGTCGCGGTTGGACCATCCGCTCGGCCCAAAGTAACATCTAAACCGCGATCCGTAACTATATATATATATATATATATATATATATATATATATATATATATATATATATATATATATATATATATATATATATATATATATATGTCAGCCATTAGGGTTTAAACCCCATGACTCAATTGAGTATAACATCTGAAATTATATATCGTGCTTCTGAAAAACTGATTTGAACTCAGCTGCAGACAGAGGTGAGTGGACAAAATGTGGTTTCGAGGCTCGACGTGCAGGGTGGATCCTTAGCCCAGTAAGCAAGTCCTTGAATGTATGTGCCAAACAGTAGATAATATGCTCGCGACCCACGTACAGGGAAAACATGTATGCTAAACGCCTTCTTCGCAAAGGGAATAATTAATTATATATCTTTGTAGTTTCTAGTATGTCTCCTAAAAAAGGACGTAACCAACCTCGGGAGAAATATAGACATTACATATCCTTGATTGTTAATGTATTCAGCACGTGTATCCAATCATTCATCTACCATTTAGCCTAGTGTATGAGAATATTTTCTTCGGCCTGCGCTCGGGTCTGATATGTTTAGATAAAGAGCCAAAAAAGCTCAGCTCATCCAATGCTTACATCTGTTTGTCCAAGTTTGGCCTTCTGTAGGAAGGGACAATGGGAGGTATTGTCGTTATGGCCCAGGTTTGCTATGTCTTTAGCGCAGATTCTTGTCTGATATTTTGCTATAAATGAAATGCCTTTTTGCTCATTTTTCAGCGAGTGTCTTGAGAAATTGCCCGCTGCGTGTTAGGCGGCGCATTCTTGAGCCTCGCTCCACACTGTGTGTTTGTAATCGATCCCATTAAACATTGTTGCTCTGATTCTTCTTCTTCTTCCTTCCCTTGAGGTCTTCGACCGACAATTTTGGTGTCAGAAGTGGGATCATCCAAGTGTGCAGACGAGGTGGACCCTCACGTTCCAGGTCGGGGAGGAGGCCTGCCGGCACCTAATTTGGGTAAGCAATTTTTGCACATCGAAATTGAAGCCTCCTGCCTTGCTTTGGACGTGTGGACCTCTGTCGGCTGTACCACCTGGCTTGCATTCCGAACCATATTTAGTTTAAACCAGAGCAGCAGTGGGTAATGAATCGATTATACAGGGCGCCCGAGATAAGGAGGGATATCCCTCAGGTAAGCTTCCAGCGTGGGAAGCAGGTAGACCCATATGTGGGTGATAGATAATAGGTGTTAAGTTACTCCGGCGTGAGAACTGCGTTTAAGGTTAGGGATCGGGGGGCGACCCGATCTTAGGACTACAGGAGGGACTAGCCCAAGAAAGGTAGGACGATGAGTATTTTAAGTTAAGCTACGCACTGGATGTGTTGGAGTGAGTACAGGTATTTGTGTATAAGGGAATGAATGATCTGTCATTGCAGCGTGTATTTGTGTTTATGGTGTGAGTCATTGAAGTGTGTCATGGATTGACAAGGGGTTCCCCAAATTGCCTACGGGCATTGGGCAATCCGGATGAGTAAAATTGGGAGTGAAAGTCAAAAATGATAGGCTGACAGTTATATATATATATATATATATACAGACTTGGCATTTAATATGGAATATATTTTTTTTCTTGACTTGGGTTTACTTTCTGAACTCAGTATATCAATCTGGTGAGTTTCTTTTACGCTTCGGTGATTTCATTGTTAAAAGAACCATGTCACTGATTGTCTTTCGCATCAAGAAGTCAATAACAGGATAATATCACAAGTGGCGTGACAAAATGTAAGGACAGGTACATTTGACGATTGGCTTCACAATCGGGCATATAAGGGTTGTTGCGTTCTGTATTAGTGGAAAACAACTGCTGCACGTCTACAAAAGTTATTGCCGCTTCCTCTGGAGATGGTCCGTCAACTTGACAATGCTGTTTGTCTTGGAGTGGTGGCTTTACGAAATTCCGGCATGAAACAGCGTGCTATTGCTCAGTAGTATGGCATCACTCAAGGTCAGGTGTCAAAGATCCTGAAACGAAATGCTCAGAGGGGTGTCCCTACTCCAATACCGAGGCCAGGACGTCTCCGCAGAAACACAAGGAAGGATGATCGCCAGCTGCACCGGTTAGTCTGCAATGGCTGTACCAAGTCAGCTAATCGGCTTAGGGCTGAGTGGCAGCAACTGACAAATGTGCCTGTATCCAGAAGGCTAGTCAACCAACGACTGGTTCAAGCAGGCTATCGTGCCAGGCGTCCCCTGAGAAAGCCACGCCTGACCAGACAACACAGCCAGCGCTGATTGCAGTGGGCCAGAGAGCACCGTCAATGGCAGCCAGGACACTGGAATCACGTGACCTTCAGTGACGAGTCTAGATTTCTGGTCTATCGTCAAGATGGCCGTAACCGAGTGCGCAGACCAGTGCATGAAGCCTACAACGAAGATTGTATTGTGCCAAGAGTCCAAGCTGGAGGTGGTGGGGTGACCGTTTGGGCTGCTTTTCATGCAGGGGGCAAAACTGACCTGGTTGTTCTGAATGGAAACCTGAACCAGTTCAAGTACAGGGCCATTCTGGAAGAAACATTGCTTCCATTTGCTCGTGCAGCCTTTCGAGGAAACTTTGTCTTCCAAGATGACAATGCACGGCCTCATCGTGCTCGCATGATCCTACACTTTCTTGCTGACCGTTATGTCGAGCATATGGAGTGGCCTGCCATGTCCCCGGATATGAATCCGATAGAGAACTTGTGGGCAGAATTAACGCATCAAATCGACCACTTGGACCAGCAGCCGACCACTGTGCGTGAATTGCAGCAGGCTGTTGTCACTGCATGGCAAGTGATTCCTGTCCAAACCTTGGCAAATCTCGTGAACAGCATGCCTTGACGTGTACGTGCTCTCCTGAATGCTCGTGGGGGTTACACGAAGTACTGAACTGTAATTTTACTGTCCGTAATCCCAGTCATAATTTAACTTTTGTTTTTGTTGAAATTTTTTTTGGCTAATGTGCAAAATGAAGAGATACTTCTGGAAAACGTACAGAAGTTTAACACAGTACTGTCCGTGAATTGAGTTTGATATCAGTTTACATCACTTTCAAGGATCAATTTATTTGCTTCTAAATGTCAAATGTGGTTTTTGTTTCTTTTAAAGGTCACATTAACAAAATCTAGAATAATTTCAACATAATTCCAATGAACTTTTGGTTCTAAGTCGTCTTGAAAAGTACGTTCACCCCCACAAAAAAAATATTCCATATTAAATGCCAAGTCTGTATATATATATAATAATAATAATAATAATAATAATATATATATATATATATATACATATATATATATATATATATGTATTATAATATATATAATATATATATATATATATAATATATATTATAATATATATATATATATATACATATATAATATATATTATAATATATATATATATATACATATATATATATATATATATATATATATATATATATATATATATATATATATACATACAGTGGTACCTCGGCTTACGAGTGCCCCAACGTACGAGTTTTTCGGGATACGAGCCGTCGCTCGGGCGGTTTGTTGCTTTGGGATACGAGCCGAGATCCGATGTACGAGCTCAAAAAATTTATTTTTTTGAATTTTCCGGTTGTGGCTTCCGGTTCCGGTCACGTGGTTATCTTGCCGTGAAAGCATCTCTGCTTGGATATAAAACACGCAATCGTCTAAATACATGAGCGAGGAATCTCCTTGCTCCAGCCGGTGACGTCATCGGCGGGGATCCCCGCCTCCAGAGTGGCTGGTCACGTGACCGCCAAAGCGTGTCGCGCGTGCGGGTATAATGAGCTACACCTGTGGATCACGTGACCACGGAAGCACGCCTCGCTTGAGAGGCATGGCTTTCGGTTTGCGTTTTGCTTTATAAGGCGCGATAAATGGGCTTTTGAGTGTTAGCGGTTCATGGCGTTGACGGTTCATGACGGTTCATGGCGTTGACGGTCAAAAACCCATTACATCAATTTTACCAGGCACTGTACAGTAAGTACAGTGGACACCAAATGCACGGTGGAAGGCTAGAAGTAGAAGATCGTCCAAGACAAGTGAGAATAAGCCATACTTTGGAGATGACGTCATTCGCTGGTCCGATAACCAAAGATGTGGTATAAAAAACCAGGTGAGCTAACAATGCAGCAATGAAGGAATTCGGCCAAGGCACCGGCACACAACGACCTACCTACATCGAAAGACTCAATGCCAATGGTGACAGAAGCCAAGACGGCCGGCTTAAACACCGCCGAAAGACCACGGTATACCAACTTACGATGCAGAACATCTTGCACTTAATATGATAACAGGTGCCATCCTCTGACGTACCATTACAGGTACAGGTACAGTACACGTGAGCACAGAGCAAAAGTTCACTGAAACCGAGATTAAGAAAAAAGAAAAAACACCTCGTGGTCCGTGCTCGATATCCGAGTTTCAATCTTTTCAAACACATGATGCTCTCGGTCACGGTATCTCCTGCGAGCTGCTTCTCCTTCAACCACACAAACAACAACTTCTCCATATCTTCATGGATAGAGGTCCGGAGCTTTGAAATAATCGTAACGCCCTTGGCTGGCGTTATAGCCTTTATGGACTCCTTCTGCTTCAAAATCGTACATATCGTAGAAGGAGTACGATCGTACTGCCTCGCCAAGTCGACAACACGCACACCTCACCTGGCATGCTCTTCTCCTCTGCTTAATAAAACCAGTTTATTTCTTTACATTCTCTTGTATTATGTACAGTATATACGAGGTCGTGCTTGTTTATACATTATTTGTTATTTATAAAGTACATTTTTGTTATTTAAAAGCACCTAACAAAAAAAATTGGTGTTTTTTTTTTGAGGCTGGAACGGATTAATAGCATTTCAATGCATTTGAATGGGAAAATTTGCTTTGACTTACGAGCGATTTGGCTTACGAGCTCCGTCACGGAACGGATTAAACTCGTAAGCCGAGGTACCACTGTATATATCTATATCATAAATATATATATATTATAAATAATATATATTATAAATAAATACAAATAAATAAATAAATATAAATAAATAAAAAAATAAATAAATATATATATATATATTGAAGCCTGGTGTTACCTTGGCGGTTAGGGTGCCGGCTTGGGATCCGAAGATCCTGGGTTCAAATCCCGGTCGATCACTGAAGTAACGCCAGGGGGGTTGACTCAGCCTGTCATCCTTCCGAGGTCGGCAAATTGAGTACCAGTTCATTGGTAATTCCCTGTGTGTCACAAGAGGCAACTAACAGGGTTGATGGCAGGAAGGGCATCCGGCTGTAAAACATTGCTTCAAAAAGGGGACCACAGTGCCCCGAAATAGGCCAACCCCTGCTCTGTCGGGAAAAATGGCCTCCAAAGGTGGTTCATATATATATATATATATATATATACACACACACACACACACACATTATAAATATATGTATTATATACTACATATATATATATACAGTATATATATATATATATATATATATATATATTGTTGCGGGTCTCCGACGTCAGCCTTCCCCTTATCAAGGGGGATTAATCCCCTTGTCTTTTAACTGACCGACGCGATCCTGGGGGTTATAACGTCCTTCCCGGGCAGCATTAGGTAGGGTTTTTAGGACTAGGGATTCGCTATTACCAAAGTACTAACGCTGACCAGAAACGAGGAAATAACTCCCGCCCAAATCACGGATATTGATAGAATATGTCGAGCGGATAGCAATCCGGGATCCGAGCTGTTAACCAATGACTAGACCCGATTATAGCGGTTCCGAATCGTGCCACGCTTACCCAATTGAGAAAAGACTAGGACGATCGAATTAGGAAGAAACCAGGAAGAACAAGGTAATTTATTACAATTTGTATAAGAAGAGGAAATGAAAGAATGTACAAGGAAGAGGAAGAAAAAGTACACAGGGCAGCCTTAATAACAGTCTTACTTATCCCTTGGACTCGGGCCCATTCGCTCTCACACTCGGTCTCGGACTCAGACTCAAACTCACGCGGGGATGTAGAAGGTAGGGTGGAAGGTCCGGCGATGGAGTCCACAGCTCTTCTCGGTCCTTGGCTCATTCCGTGCAGCAGATCGAAACCCGGCAGGCAGCTCTCCGCGTAGCGTAGGCGCGAGCAGACAATTATTGTGACGGGGGAAAGGTCGGTAAGCTGGCGGTTATTGCATGCTTTGCCGCGTACGTAATAAGTGTGCCGGCGCCTTTACGCGCGCTCCCGGTATCGCTGGGTAATACGCCACTTCCCCACTGATGTTACCACAGCCAAGCCAAGCCCCAGTTCCTTGCCACCGCCATATGCACGTGGATCCTTGGAAAGTCCGTCAATACCACATAGGTTCTTCAGTACTCAACTCAACTCTCGAGCGCCTCTCTCTCCCTGCTCAAAACTCAAGGTCAACCTGATATAACGAGTGCAGTTGCGTCAGTCCTCTCCGCACAGTCCTGTGTAAGGGCTTTGCGTGCGCGCTTTTATAAGACAAGCCAGCGAACGCTCTGGAAGCCCCAACCACGCCCTGTTAGGCGATCTCACCTTAGGCCTCATTGGCTGGTGTGGTCTTACCGGCTCCGCCTTGATGGCTGTTTGACGTGGCCGCACCTCCATCCTTGTGCTCCGCCCCCTTTTCGGGCCTCACCTCGTGGCTTTTGGGCTGGTTCGAGCGAAAGCCCAAGGGCAGCGAACGCTGCTGGCAAAGGAGGTGTAACAAACTGCGAGGGCGATGGAGTACAGACTGAACAGCGCTTAATGGCGTCGCTTGGAGGGAGGCTGCCAAATGAACGAAAGGGGCCTACTCTTATTTGTTTTATGCAACGCAGATGCAACTATTGGGAATGGCCTTATCCTAAACACATACTAAGAAATAACTACCGTCCTAAGGTGACCTATGTGTTGCTTGTGGCCTATCTAT
This sequence comes from Myxine glutinosa, assembly GCF_964187855.1. NCBI lineage: Eukaryota > Metazoa > Chordata > Myxini > Myxiniformes > Myxinidae > Myxine > Myxine glutinosa. The sequence continues at coordinate 80,671,329 of NC_136269.1, forward strand.
GGGGTGCAACCTTTAACCTTTAATGATGTCACTTGTGTGGGTTCTCAAAACCACAACACTGCACCCCTCCTTTTGCCTGGCTCGGCCCGAGCCGAACCGATACCTGGGTCATGACTACTCTTTAACAATTAGTGTGACACTTAGGTCTAGTTTCCCTCTACATTTACCCTACAGCTTGAGTGCGACAGTTTTAGCACTAGATATGTCCCCCCTGCTGCGTTGTGTACTATCCAACTGACTCACGCCCACAATTAAACAAATTACGGAATTATTCGCAAACTAAACATTTAAGCCGGTGGGGAGCATGTTATTTACAAGACACTAATTAATTATTCACAACTACAACCCAGGACCTGTCTTTTGTGGGAAAAAGAAAAAAGAACTTTTGAGAAGAGGAAATACAATTGCCATGCACTGCACCAATATACCATACACCAATATGCACCTAAATAAAAAAAAATGCACAAAAAGCACCATCATCAAAAATGCACAAAACATTTCAAAACTAATAAATGATGACTTATGCTTTGCTTGACTGCTGGGCCGATGTATCTTCTTGCTTCTGGCTTCATCTTCTTCTTCGGTGTGCCATCGTAAAAGTTTCCCATCTTTGTTGTTCGGGCACACCAAGGATTAATTAATAAAAAAAGGGCACAAACCGTGTCCGCTTTTTATAATTGGCCAGCAGGGCCAGCGTAGGTTGTCCGACTGCTTGGCATGTGCGCCACTTAAAAACAGTGGTCCGCAAGCAAGATGCTGCTGGCAGCAATGGTCTGCTCCAGCAAAGGTGCCAGGCCACAGAACGTGTGGTCCATATGGTGTATCAGTGCAGGAAGGCAGGCAGCAGGGTGCAGCGCAGAGTGCAGCTGCACAATTCAGGGCACCTGCACACTCCCCTCGACAAAAGACCATGGGTCCATGAGTGGGGAGGAAGACAAAGCAGAGGTTAGCGGGGGCAAGGCCGCAAGGGTACACACAATACAAGGTAATGGACATGAGGGGCGCTGAAGAGTGAGCTGAGAAAGCTTGTCCCTACTCGTACGTCACCCCCAATGTCAACCTACACTACCCTTGCCCTTCCCCGTATTTTCCACAATTTACAAATTCGTCTCTTCCGTCTCGTCCCCCATATCTCCCCGAAACCAAATTCGTTGCCAATCCCTCCCAAGAAGGAAGGGATGGAATAAATACAATGTCTCACCCACGTCCTGATGCGTCTTTCATTCCAAACTGTTCACAAAACCCGGTGTGGAGTCCTATCACCTCGGTGAGTGGATGCGGATGGTGCGAAGAGATTTTCCTCCTAACTATCCTTCTAATTGACATTAACTCTCTTTAAACTACCCGGGGTCTTGCCCTGCCAATCCAATTGGCCATCATTACACTATGCGGTTCTAAAAACCAATTCCCATTGACCATACTGTGGTGCCTCCCAAATTTGGGGTCTCACTCCCCCAATTTTTCTATACTGTGCCCTCGCACAATTTTGGGGCTGGGTCATGTGGCTCTACCAGCAGGTCTACCTACCTGCGCACCTCCGCCACTGAAGTTGCCACCCGAGCTTGCCTAGCTCCTGCAACTACCCTAACTTGGGGAAGGCCCTCCTGGCTCTCTCACCCCACTAATGCCCCCTCTGGCATTGGGCTACCCGGGTCCTTCTCTCAGAGCCTCGGGCCCCGCTGAACTCTAACTGGCTCCCAGAGCCTACCTGCGGCCTCACCTGGCCGACAGACTACCAGCGGCAGAGTGCCCCAATAACCACACGCACCAATTAAACCACACGCCCAGCCATTCCACACACTTATGCACCCAACAAAAACACTACTTTGCAACTACTCGCACCACAGATGTCAATATCCAAACAAATTTACCTACTCCCTCTACCTAACTTTAAACTACCCTCCCCGGGTACTCGTGAAGGGGTCCATCCTCCCCCCATCCACTCTTTCGCACCATGCACTCCACACCACTCATTCCACACACCATTTACTCCACACCATTTATTCCACACCATTTATTCACTTGCACCCCATTCAAGTCAATGCACTTAACACACTTGCACTTGTCCTCAATACTCCACTCATACACTTTCACACACACACACACATCATTCTCGAGCATTGCCTCATTTCCTCACCATCAACACCAAGACTCCCATTCACAATACCTCATTTGCGCCTAAAGCGCATCCTCAAACTCATACACACAGCATCATCTACCTAACTACTCCCCTCTAATACTTGTGCTTCCCCCGTCTTCCCTTTACACTAGCACATCCCTCGTCATTATCATCCATCTAATCTGACTACATCCCCACTACTTGTACAAAAGTCGCTACTTAAATCTCAAGTCTCCTATGGTCATTTCTAAATCCCTAACATTATCCTAGCCCTCCCTCGACTAGCTTTCACTGCCAAACCCCATAAAGCTACTGCTCCTTCACCCCAAAAGAAATAGTGAATGGTAAACTACCATCCGCCATCATCACTGCTACCGTTAGTCCACTATACTTGAGCCTCTCGGGGTGGAAATACATCTTCGCAGCTCGGCTTCGCAAAGCCGAGCTATGCATGCGGTGGTTAGTCTCCTGTTGGATGGGTCCGTCCGGCATTTTCGATTCTGGGGAGGAGGCATACTTGGACTGAGGCTCCAGGTGCCATCCCGGCGCGGAGCCTCCCGGTCTCCAGCCCGATGAGCCAACCTCCCCCGGTCGGAGCACCGCGCCCGCCCGGGGGCGAAGGTCCGACCTGGCCTTTCTCCCCCGGAATCGTGCCGATCGCCTTGCCCGCGAAGGCGCAGCACCGACCATACAGGGCGGGGCCCGGCCCGAATCGTGCACAGCGCTCCTTGCGAGAGCGCCGCGGCAACAATCCCTGCCGGCTCCCGCAGCACACAAAGCACCCTGTGCACCGAGGACTCGCGTCGGCTATCCGTCGGCCTAAACACTGCCCCGGTCCACGTCGATGCTTGGATCGCATTCTCACATCCACACCTCGCGACCCGTGCTTCACTCACACATCCCGGCGCTCCAGCGCCTCTCATACACTCCATGCATTTTATTATTGCATTCTCTCCCCGTGCACTCTCTTCTGTTCCACACTCAGATGCACACCACTCGCTGCTCGCACACTCCATTACGCACTCCTCTTGTGCACTCTCCCCCGTTACGTACTCCGTAACCACCATGGGTGTGCACTCTTGCACATACCCAATCACCCGCTCCGGTGTGCATCCCCGCACACTCTTTGCGACATGCTCTGGTGTGCATCCTCACACACTCTCTACAACCAACTCTGGTGTGCATTCTCGCACACTCTCTCCATCCATCTCACACTCTGTGTCACACTCACCCTCACTTCCACACCCTGTATCACACTCGCGCTTCGGCACACATCTTTTCCTCACACTCACGCCATTCTCTTTCGTACAGCGCACCACGGACCTTCCACAAGCGCCCGGGTGACGCCGGGATCCCAAGCGCGCGAAAAATATACAGCCCTGCTTACCTTCGGGATCCTTTTCTCCTCACGCACCTGCAAATCTTCATTGGGATTAGCAAGTACGGCATCATGATGCGAACACAGACTTTGCACAATTTCCAACTTTTCCTCCCGTGATTGCTCTTCCTAGTCCGCCGTCTCCTTAACCCCAATTTCCACTATAATTAATTCATTTTCTATTTCCTCGACGACCGCTGGCGCTAATAAAATAAAATTTTCTAATTCGGCGGTCGTCGGCTTTTCCATACCCCGTGTTGCGATTTCTACCCCGGTCCACCCGGCCGTGCTTTGCTCAACCTCGCTTTCCCCGCGCCTCTCAAGCAGCGCTACCCCGTTGCATACCAATGTACCTTTCCCGCTCGACCTGCGGTCTATGTCTTCCCCCAATTTTTCCATATCACACCTGGATTCCTCCCTCATTTTTTCTATGTTCTTTTCTGACTCTGCTATCCGGGCATCCATTTTTTCCTCTTGGATGTCTATTTTTCCTAGTAATTTATTTATTTCATTCTTTTGGGCGTCAATTATTTCCCTGGTGGATTCGTCCCTGTAGGCCCTCATTTCAGCCATAAATTGCACCATGAAGGATTGCATATCCATCACTCTTACTTGCGCAGCGGGCATGGCCCTCGCCGCCATGTGCGAGGTGCCGCCATTTTGCTCGCCTGCAACCCCTACTGCTGCACCCTCATTAATTTCCTCTTCCATTTCTCCCAATTCTTCCTGGGGGTCCTGGGTTATTTCTAACTCCTCCTCATCTACCCCCACTGGCATCCGATCGCCTTGGCTATCCATGGCACGATTTAATTTAGATGTTTAATTAAATTTCAGCCGCTCGTAATTTTGACCAAATTTGTTCAAAAAAATAAAAACTTTGGTTCGGGTTCCAAATCCCACTCCCAGACACCAATTGTTGCGGCCAATAGCACAATTGGTGTCCAAAATTTGGTCTAAAATTTTTTAGTCCCAGGTTCCAAATCCCACTCCTGACACCAATTGTTGCGGATCTCCGACGTCGGCCTTCCCCTTATCAAAGGGGGATTAATCCCCTTGTCTTTTATCTGACCGACGCGATCCTGGGGGTTATAACGTCCTTCCCGGGCAGCGTTAGGTAGGGTTTTTAGGACTAGGGATTCGCTATTACCTAAGTACTAACGCTGACCGAAAACGAGGAAATAACTCGTGCCCGAATCACGGATATTGATAGAATATGCCAAGCGGATAGCAATCCGCGATCCGAGCTGTTAACCAATGACTAGACCCGATTATAGCGGTTCCGAATCGCGCAACGCTTACCCAATTGAGAAAAGACTAGGACGATTGAATTAAGAAGAAACCAGGCAGAACAAGGTAATTTATTACAATTTGTACTAGAAGAGGAAACGAAAGAATGTACAAGGAAGAGGAAGAAAAAGTACACAGGGCAGCCTTAATAACCGTCTTACTTATCCCTTGGACTCGGGCCCGTTCGCTCTCAGACTCGGTCTCGGACTCAGACTCAGACTCACGCGGGGATGTAGAAGGTAGGGTGGAAGGTCCGGCGATGGCGTCCACAGCTCGTCCCGGTCCTTGGCTCGTTCCGTGCAGCAGATCGAAACCCGGCAGGCAGCTCTCCGCGTAGCGTAGGCGCGAGCGGACAATTATTGTGATGGGGGAAAGGTCCGTAAGCTGGCGGTTATTGCACGCTTAGCCGCGTACGTAATAAGTGTACCGGCGCCTTTACGCGCGCTCCCGGTATCGCTGGGTAATACGCCACTTCCCCACTGATGTTACCAGAGCCAAGCCAAGCCCCAGTTCCTTGCCACCGCCGTATGCACGCGGATCCTTGGATAGTCCGTCAATACCACGTAGGTTCTTCAGTACTTAACTCAACTCTCGAGCGCCTCTCTCTCCCTGCTCAAAATTGAAGGTCAACCTGATATAACGTGTGCAGTTGCATCAGTCCTCTCCGCACAGTCCTGTGTAAGGGCTTTGCGTGCGCACTTTTATAAGACAAGCCAGCGAACGCTCTGGAAGCCCCAACCACGCCCTGTCAGGCGATCTCGCCTTAGCCCTGAATGGCTGGTGTGGTCTTACCGGCTCTGCCTTGATGGCTGTTTGACGTGGCCGCACCTCCATCCTTGCGCTCCGCCCCCTTTTCGGGCCTCACCTCGTGGCTTTTGGGGGCTAGTTCAAGCGGAATCCCAAGGGCAGCGAACGCTGCTGGCAAAGGAGGTGTAACAAACTGTGAGGGCGATGGAGTACAGACTGAACAGCGCTCAATGGCGTCGCTTGGAGGGCGCTGCCAAAATGAACGAAAGGGGCCTACTCTTATTTGTTTTATGCAACGCAGATGCAACTATTGGGAATGGCCTTATCTTAAACACATACTAAGAAATAACTACCGTCCTAAGGTGACCTACGTGTTGCTTGTGGCCTATCTATGGGGTGCAACCTTTAACCTTTAATGATGTTACTTGTGTGGGTTCTCAAAACTGCAACAATATGTATATATATATAGTATATATATATAGTATATATATATATAGTATATATAGAACCACCTTTAGAGGTCATTTTTCCCCGCAGAGTAAGGGTTGGCCTTTTTTGGGCACCGTGGTCCCATTTTTGAAGCAATGTTTTATGGCCTGATGCCCTTCCTGCCGCCAACGCTGTCAGTCGCCTCTTGCGACACACAGGGAATTCCCAGTCAATTTGTACTGGTACAGAGTCAACCCCCCTGGCGCTAATCCTGACTGGTGATCAGCAGGGCAGAGACAATGTGTTTGCGTGGCAGGCAACACTTGTTGCTAACAGGTCGTGCAGCAACTGCTCTGGTGAGACTCAATAAGTGCCTTGCTGTCTCGTCAAGTTAGGGCGTTCAATCTGTGTTTGTCCTCCCAGGTCTTGACGTATCCACCTCGGTTTCAGGAAACTATCGTGATTTATGGACCACGTTGTGAAGTTTCTTGTTCATTATACATACTTGTACGAAGTTTGAGTCAAATCCCTTCAGCTGTTTTCAAGTATCACATTTTCAAATGACCTCTGACCTTTGACGCAGAAATCGAATCAGTTTATCTTTTCATCATAATATATGCTTACACCAAAGTTTGGTCAAAATCCCATGACTGGTTCACAAGTGCAGTAACAGGATTTTTTTTTAACCTAACATGACCTTTGACCTAATGACTCCAAAATCAAATCAACTCATCTTTGCATCATAATACATACTTGTACCAACTTTGACTTGGTTCCCTTCCGCCGTTCTTAAGTTGGCTTGGTAATGAAAATTCTATTCTTTACATTTATTACAATCTTTGACCTCTTGACCTCAAAATTAAATCAGTTAATCTTTGCATCATTATACAAAGTTGTACCAACTTTGGTCAAAATCCCATCACTGGTTCACAAGTTATCTTGGTAAGCGGCTTTTTAGCTAACATGACCTAACTCCGACCTTTGACGTCATGACCCCAAAATCTATCCAGTTCATCTTTACATCATATATACCCGCACCATGTTTGAGTTGGATCCCTTCAGCCGTTCTTAAGTTGTCGCAGTAACGAAAACCTATCACGTGCCGTCTGCAAGGGCAGATGGACAGCCAGACAAACAACCTGAAAACATAATGCTTCTGGCGACTTGTCTTCGAAATGACGTTCCATACAATTTATAAAGGTCCAAGAACATTAAATTAACATCGTACCTTTGTTAGAAAATATTCTCCCCTTAACTCCACTGAGATTTTCATTCCAGCAACAAACACCGACAGGTTCTCCTCTCTTTAACAACAATGATTTTCAATGACTGACGATCATTGTAGTGAAATTATACTGAAGGTGAACCCGGGAGTGCTCGCTTATCCCACTAAAGGGGCGTCTATAAGACCCGGGACAACCGCGGCACAAGGACACTCCAGCGACACTTACTGTGACATATAGTCCTGTAGTTTGAATGGTATGTACGCACCTATATGCCGGACTTGCTTGCTTTGCCTATTGATATCGGTCATTTCCCATGTAATACTCCGATTCTGATGTCTATTGCATGAATGTATTTTACAGGATGTTACCACAGATCTAAATGATATTAAACCTACCCAAGGTACAAGTCGTGTCTGTGGTTGATTTTCATGACATTTAATATCATTTAAATCTACGAAATGGCTGAACCCAAGATGATCATGGTACCGATTCTCGACGCCGACGCACAAGCCGAGGAGTCGGGGTCGGAGTTCACCCACTGGCTCAAAACGCTGGAGAATTACTTCGCCGCGCATGAAACAGAGCCCACCGCCGTGGCTAAGCTGTCCATGTTACAGTCGAAGGTCCACCACCACGTTTACCGGTGCATTGCTCGATTTGAGACGTACGCTACAGCTCTGGCCGAGCTAAAGCGACTATACATAAAGAAACGGAGCGCCGTGCACGGCCGGCATCAACTCTCTCAGCGGCGACAACAACCATCGGAATCGATCGATCGCTACGCGCAGGAGCTGCGACACCTCCTTGCGGACAGCGCTCAGGAGGTACGGACCCACGAGCAAGTTCAGGATGACCTTCTCCGAGATTCTTTCGTCTCTGGAATTAGCTCTGGAGCCTTGAGGCTCCGACTCTTGGAGACCGCGGAGCTGACATTTACGGAGGCACTACGGCTGGCTCACGTCTTTACGGATGCCCGTGAACAATCTACCGCTTATGACCATCCACGAGTCGTGGCGGGGACTTCTCAACTCGCATGACCGGAGAGGGTTACCGCCGAGGATATGGGGGAGGACTCGACCACGGCCGAGTCTCTGGGTGCTCCTGAAGCGGACTCGGCTTCCGGCCTGACTGCTGCTACCGCTGCCCGGCCACGGCCTGAACTGTACGCGAAGTGTTATTTTTGTGGGAATCGGCAGCACCCCAGATTAGAATGCCCGGCTCGGGAGGCAATATGCCATCTGTGCTCCACCAAGGGCCATTTCGTGAAGGTCTGCAAAAAGTCCGCGCGAGGTACACGAGCCCGCGCGGCCTTGAATGGGCTTATCGCTGAGCCAACGGACTGCGCACCGAGCGGAGCGCCCCGCCCGGCCTTGATGAGCGTCTCCCCTCCTCGCGGGCCCCTGGCTGCACGCTCGACCTTGATGGGGGACATCGGGCCGCCTAAACAAACGGCGCGACCATGACCGGCCGCGGCACGATCGGCCTTGGCTGGCATCCGGACGCCCACCTCAAACAAGCAACGAAGTACTGCTTTGCCAACTCCTCTGGATTCGCAGCGAACGCTGCACGGGACTCGAGCACCATCTGACGGCGGCTTTTACGAATTACACGCTACCGCACCAGCTCATGGAACGGTGGATGGCAGTGATCCTCTACGCGTGACTCGAGCGCCCTCTGACGGCGGCTCTTACGAATCACATGCACTTGCTCCAGCACAGCCAACTATGCGCTTGTCATGAGGGTCCTCCACGGGCTGCCCGAACGACCGGCAAACTGCAGCCGGCATGGGAACGTCCTCTGACAGTGGCTTTTACGATTTACATGCTCCTGCTCCAACGTGGCCAACTATGCGCCCGAACGACCGGCAAACTGCAGCCGGTGTGGGAACGTCCTCTGACAGTGGCTTTTACGATTTACATGTTCCTGCTCCAACGCGGCCAACTATGCCCTTGTTACGGGGGTCCTCCACGGGCTGCCCGAACGACCGGAAAACTGCAGCTGGAGTGGGATCCACTCGCGAGGTGCGATCTTCTCGCCCGGACGGCACAATACCTGCTGGGTCTTCCGGCCTTGCGCAGGCCATCATTCCGCTCAAGGTCGAGGGCGTTTTTGCGCAAGCCTTAATCGACACGGGGTCTACGGATAGTTTTATCGATCAACGACTAGTGCATCAACATGGGTGGCCGGTTCTCGGGACTACACGACGGATCTTCATGGCCTCCCAAGGACTTCAGCTGAGCACAAAAGGGGCATGTCGATTGAAACTTGTGATAAAGGGACGCATGTTCCCAGACGTGTCTCTCATGGTATTACCTGCATTATGTGCCGATGTTCTGTTAGGACACTATTTCCTTAAGCGACATGGACGTTTGGAAATGGACTTCGGTGGGCCGGACACGCTTGCTGTGTGCGCCCTCGCTCAGATGGACGTGGAGCCTCTCTTGCTGTTCCCCAACCTGACCACTGATTGTACCCCTGTAGCCGTAAAATCGCGGCGCGACTCTCGCGCAGACACGCAATTCATTGCGGAAGAAACGGCCCAGCTCTTAAAGGACGGTATTATAGAACCCAGTCGGTCGCCGTGGCGGGCCCAAGGCTTAGTGGTGCGAAGTGAGGCCCATAGCCGGCGCATGGTAATCGACTACTCACAGACGATTAAGCGTTTTACACAGCTGGATGCCTACCCCTTACCGGGGATGGATGCACTGGTACGCCAGGTGGCCCTGTACTCCATTTACAGCACTCTCGATCTGCGTAGTGCGTATCATCAGGTCCCCATCTCTAGGGCAGATCGCGTCTATACAGCCTTTGAATCGGGTCAATGGTTGTACCAGTTCACTCGACTCCCTTTTGGGGTAACTAATGGGGTCTCATGTTTTCAGAGGGCTATGTATGACCTCATTACGAAGGAGAACTTGACCGATGTCTTTGTCTATCTGGACAATCTTACGGTTTGTGGGTATGACCAGGGGCATCACAACGCTAATCTGAAGCGCTTCCTCGAGGTAGCGCATAAATATCGCCTAACCATGAATGAGGCTAAGTGTCGTTACTCTCTACGCACGGTAGATCTTCTGGGGTACACCGTGACCCATGGCTCTGTCTCTCCGGATAAGGAGCGTCTGCGACCTTTGCTCGATATGGCTCCGCCTAGTGATCGGGCTTCGCTGAAACGCGCTCTTGGGCTGTTCGCCCACTACTCAAAGTGGGTGCAAAATTTCTCCATGAAGCTCCGCCCCCTCGTGTCCTGCGACACGTTCCCCATGGGCCCGGCCGCCATGGCGGCCTTCGGGGCCTTAAAGCCAACATCGCTGGCGCCGCTGTAGCAACAATTGACGAGAGTGCATCTTTCGTCTTGGAAAGTGATGCCTCGGATCATGCGATAGCGGCGACGCTCTCCCAAGGGGGGCGCCCTGTGGCTTTCTTTTCGCGGACTCTCACCTCCGCTGAGTGGAGGCATTCGTCTGTCGAAAAGGAAGCGTACGCGATCGTCAAATCAATTCGGCGATGGCGGCCGTACTTGCTCGGGCGGTGTTTCCAAATCGTCAGGGACCAACAGAGCGTTGCATTCATGTACGACACCTTACATGCTCAACGCATTAAGAATGAGAAAATCACTCGCTGGCGTATCGAACTCGCCGACTTCTGCTACACCATCAAATACCGCCCGGGGAAGGATAACCTGGTCGCCGACGCCTTATCGAGGCCGGCCACTTGCGCGGGGGTTGTAACTTTGGAGGGACTGCGCGCTTTGCACGGCACTATGTGTCATCCCGGGGTGGCGCGTTTCTCGCATTTTGTGCACAGTGGTAATCTGCCGTACTCGATTGAGGACATCCGCCGGATCTGCCGTGATTGCACTATCTGTGCAGAGCTCAAACCGCGTTTTTACAACTCTCCTATGGGGACGCTGGTTAGGGCTACAAGACCGTGGGAGCGATTGGCGATGGACTTCAAAGGGCCGCTGCCGGTGTCGAGTAACTCTCGTTATCTGCTCACTATCGTTGATGAGTATTCGCGATTCCCCTTTGCTTATACGTGCGGGGATATGTCGGCTGCCACGGTTATACGGTGCCTGCAGAATTTGTTTTCTATGTTTGGGTATCCGGCCTACGTGCATACCGATCGGGGTGCGGTGTTCCTGTCTCAGGAGGTGAGGGGCTACTTGCTCCAAAATAATGTCGCTTCGAGCTACACCACCCCGTATCGGCCCCAGGCGAATGGGCAGATCGAACGCTTTAATGGAATTATATGGAGGGCCGTCATGCTAAGCCTCAGGACCCTCGGCCGGGGCCTCGATAAATGGGCGTGGTCGCTACCTGCGGCTATAAACTCGATCCGGGCTCTCCTATGTACAGCCACCAACCAGACTCCTCACGAGAGACTGTTCCACCACCCTAGAAGCTCGGGTAGTATCCAATCTTTACCCAGCTGGCTCGCCGAGCCGGGGCCGGCCTATCTCAAATGAGCGGTTCGCGCTAGCAAGTACGACCCCCTTGTTGATAAGGTGTGGGTACTCCAGGCTAATCCCGAGCATGCTCGTGTGATAACGGCAGACGGACGAGAGTCTACTGTCTCTGTACGCCATCTTGCCCCTTGTGGGGTCGACGACAGGGATATCGACGAACCAATCTACGAGTCTATGGATTCTACCGAAGCTTCCTCTATGGAACTGCTGCCGTCACTACCGTCGTCGCCCATCCCCTTGCCTGATGGCTCTGGGGTGCCCCCTCCGACACCCACCTCCGGCAGCTATTCCGACGCGGGGGACTCCGGGCTTGGGGACGCCGTACCCGGTAGTCTCCGGACACGAACTGGCAGAGTAGTTCGCCACCCCGGCCGCTACGGGTGGACCGACTGACGTGGATTGACGCACCCCATTCGATTATTGCTGACGCTTGCTTGCGACCTGCCTAGCGGCAGTATAGTTTTAACGGCGGGGAGAATGTAGTGAAATTATACTGAAGGTGAACCCGGGAGTGCTCGCTTATCCCACTAAAGGGGCGTCTATAAGACCCGGGACAACCGCGGCACAAGGACACTCCAGCGACACTTACTGTGACATATTGTCCTGTAGTTTGAATGGTATGTACGCACCTATATGCCGGACTTGCTTGCTTTGCCTATTGATATCGGTCATTTCCCATGTAATACTCCGATTCTGATGTCTATTGCATGAATGTATTTTACAGGATGTTACCACAGATCTAAATGATATTAAACCTACCCAAGGTACAAGTCGTGTCTGTGGTTGATTTTCACGACAATCATCAGCCTCCTATTTCCTCCACGAGGTATAGAGAGTGTGCAGATTATAAAAAACATCAAAAAAATATCATACCTCCAGGCGAGGCTGGAAACAGAATGAAGATGATGCAGAGCAAATGTACTTTCTTCATAATAGTCTGGTCTGTTAGGGGGATTTTAAGGGGGGATTGTGCAAATTTGTCTACAAGCATGAAACTTGGCACACTTGTAGTTTGTGACCTGCTGAATTCAAATCTGCCGGGAGCCAAAGCCAATTCTCAATGGGAGCGCCATATTTGACACTTCAAAATGGCCGCCACTCAAAAACTGACTTTTCCGTTACTAGCCAACCAAAAGTCACATAATTACAATTAAAAGCACTTTTCTAGGGTTTTGGACCTCACTGATTCTAAATCTGATGTCTGTTTGACAGTAGCCTTGACAGGAAATTTTACATATTTTTTTTATTTATGTTTGACAATTTTTTTAAATTTTAATTTTTTTATTTTAATTTTATTTTATTTATTTTATTTCATGAACATGGGATTGTGAGTTCTGGACCTTTGAGCCCAGATCTCTAGAGACTCAGGTGGTCCCTCAACACCAGAGCAGTAATTGGAGTATGACTTCTGTCTGAGGAGATACAGACCCATGACAGAGACCTGGTGAGCATAGCGAGTGCGCTTTATATGATGCTCATGATTCATGAAGCACAGACTGGGCACGGCCAGATGTGAGGACCTGGGCCTGAGTAAGAATGTTGCTCCACCCAGAGTCCCGCAGCAACTTACCAATCATCTGGTGCAGTTTGGCCTCTATGTGTAGAGCGCCCATCATCAGGACCAGCTTATCTTCCCCCATTGTGTCAGGGAATGACCACTGCAGCTGCTTAGCGATGGCATACAGAGGCTGGTCACCACCAAGCACAGGAGTTTGACCAGGGTTGAGGGCCTCTGTGCCTTGCATTGTGAGATGCATTGCATGTTTCATCATAGAAGGTGTGGCTGCTTTGTCAGGGAACAGAGGTAGAACCCCTATCAATGCCTTAGGCTTCACAGAGTCATCACTCATGAGTCGGAAGTTGTAGCCTGACCAGGTGATGACTTCACCTTCTGGCAATGTGTCCTGTTTCAGCACTGTGGACACATGTGCCATCCAGGACTCATCCTTGAATTTGGCTCCATGTAGCAGATTATGAGATGGCCGAGAATTGAAATCTGGAGTACATGGTACATGCAAATCATTGCTTGAGAATTCAGCTGGCTGAACCACTGTGTAGGATTCAGGAAGTTGTGGTAGAGTAGTGTCTGTAGGATCCAGCTCGATAGAGGGTCGCTGTACTCCTTGGTTGTCCCAAGACAGGTGGTTTGTCACGCTGATTGCTGTCCCATGGAACTCATCATGGGAGAAGTTACCTTGGTTGCTGCTATCCAAGTTGTCTACATCAAAGGTCACGACGACCCCACTACGGATGTTTGTGGGCAGCACAACTCCATCCTGGACAAACTGTTTGACGTGTGCTCGGGCCATGGATCGCCTGATCTCCAAGACACGACTGTAAGACACAGAAACCCCAAAGGCATTGGCATTATTGATCTCTTTCTTCCGCCTACCCTCACCATGCAGCTTGAGGCCCTGGTACAAAGGGAAAGGGGTCTCATGTTCTTTGTTGTGATGGATGTTGCTGGACTTTGTGGCATGATGTGAACCACTGCAGGTATTATAAATAATCTGCTGGGCAATGGCGCTTGCAACTCTTGCCCTGCCTTGTACCTGCGCCTGCAACTCCTCATTGCTCTGTTCACGCAAGATTGAGGGGCCCTGGAGCAGGATGTTGAGGAAGCTTCTCAGCTGTCCAGGGATGGGAGATGTCAGGGAATCAGAGGCAAAAGAACCAGTAAATGGTTCTTTCCTCTGGAGACAGCATTTCCTAAGTATTACTGCTGCTCGCATCAACAACAAAGCATCATCCTGACGTATCTGGGACTTATGGGCTTCAGCTATTAGATCTCCAACGTTCTGGTTGCTAGAGATATAGACTTCCTTGCCCTGGGAGAACTCTGTCGACTCAGGAAGCAGCTTCAGAAGATACTCCTTGAACCGTGTGGCATGTGGTTCCCTGGTATCAGAACAGGGAATTCCCTGTTGCTCCACAAGTGTTCTATATAACTGTCGCAAAGCAGACAGTTTGAAGACTGAGTCAGAGTCCTCGACTAAAGCAACAATTTGCGCAATGGCAACTGAATTGAAGTGAGGGGCAGGAGGACCTGCAGATGATCTGCGATCCTCAGCACGAGCTGAGTCTCTCAGGTGCAAGTAACACTGTACATGATAGTAAGTGTCACCAGCGTGGGCATCAGCTGCGTGGGCAATCAGTTTGCCCAGAAGATTGAAATTGTTGGTGCTCTGAGCCCAGGTCTTTAAGTTTATGTCTACATTAAATGTTTCAACTTTACGTAGATTCTTTTGGTCCTGTCCCTCACATATTATGCAACAAGGAGACTTCTGAGGAGCAGAAGACACTGCAAAACTGGACCGTAGTTTCTTAGGTGAGTTTTGGTCACTAGAATCCTCTTTTTCAGTGAACCTTCTCAGGCAAGAGTTACTGCAGTAAGTTCTGCAAACTTTGTGATATTTGGCATTGTGTGTCTGAAGCGTCTTAGCAATGCCCTGGCCCTCATCAAGCTGAGCCTATGAAACTTTCAAACAAGAAGGCATGACACCAATGGCTTTAAAACCATTCAGATCTTTCTCAATTGAAGCAAGGCCCTCTTCCGTTGGCGTCTGCAACCGTTCATCCTTTTCTTCTTGGCAGACACAGCAAAGCTCCCAGTTGATGGCATCCATCCTTGCCATCCACCACCAGTACAGCTAGGACTTCTATTCTCTATTCTTCTATTCTATTCTTCTATTCCCATAGCAGAACGACAGGCACCTGAAAAAAAAAAATTTTAAATAAAAAAATTAAAATTTAAAAAAATTGTCAAACATAAACAAACAAAAAAAATGTAAAATTTCCTGTCAAGGCTACTGTCAAACAGACATCAGATTTAGAATCAGTGAGGTCCAAAACCCTAGAAAAGTGCTTTTAATTGTAATTATGTGACTTTTGGTTGGCTAGTAACGGAAAAGTCAGTTTTTGAGTGGTGGCCATTTTGAAGTGTCAAATATGGCGCTCCCATTGAGAATTGGCTTTGGCTCCAGGCAGATTTGAATTCAGCATGTCAAAAACTACAAGTGTGCCAAATGTCATGCTTGTAGACAAATCTGCACAATTTTTCCCCTAACAGACCAGACTTAAACGAGTTGCCAAAACCTATGGAGGAGCTTTTCAATTTAATTCTATATCTAATGCATGTAGGAATCAGCCTGGTGTTGGCTTAGCGGCTAGGGTGCAGGCTTGGGATCCTAGGATCCTGAGATTGAATCCCGGTCTAATCGCTGAATTAACGCCAGCGGGGTTGACTCAGTCTGGTGTTGGCTTAGCGGTTAGGGTGCTGGCTTAGGATCTGAGGATCCTGGGTTTGAATCCCGGTCAATCGCTGAATTAACGCCAGGGGGGTTGACTCAGTCTGGTGTTGGCTTAGCGGTTAGGGTGCTGGCTTGGGATCCGAGGATCCTGAGTTTGAATCCTGGTCAATCGCTGAATTAACGCCAGGGGGGTCATCCTTCCGAGGTCGGCAAATTGAGTACCAGCTTGCTGGGATGAATGATCCCGGTGTGTACCCCGATTTAGGGTAGGCACACCGTATCCCTGCACATTGTAAGAGGCGACTAAGGGTTGGTGTCAGGAAGAGCATCCGGCCATAAAAACATTGCCTCAACCAGGGAACCATGATTGTCATGGGGCCCGCAAGGCTAACCCCCGCTCCAGCGGGGGAAAATTGCCTAAAAAAAAAAACATCATTCATTCATTCATCTCATGCATATAGGAAATTAACTCTTTTTTTTTTCTTTTTTCTTTTTTTGTTGTGTACTGAATCGAGGCTCGTGAAAGAGCTAAACTATTCACAGTTGTCAGTCATTTAAACTCCATAGCTTGTAGCCCAGCAGATATGTGAAAAAATTGTGCTTTTGGTCATACAAGCATGAAATTTTGAACATTGATAGAGCATACTACTAGGAAGATTTTTGGATATAGGGGCATTCAAATCTTTTCCTAGGGACAAAATGGCGGCCATTTTAAAAATGGCCGTTTACGGATAATAAGATACACAGTACCGATGTCTATAAAACTAGATTTACTTATTGCTCAAGCACACCTATGATGTTTTTTTCACGTAAACAGGTTGTAAGATCATAATTAAATGTCAACAAACTCACATAACATTTATTTGGTCCTTATTCTTTACAAAAATAATTACTTTTTGAGCTATTTTGAGCAAACTCCAGAAACACAATGGAAATGAAGTGAAAATGCCACATTAACGCTGTGGAAGTGACTTTCACTATAAAACAGTCTACAAAACAGTCTTCCACATGTTTGTGTATATGTAACAGGTGTGTTATTCCTCCTGTATACTATCGTGTGCACTCCCCTGCACAGTGACACAGAGCTGAGCACTGGAGTGCGGCCTTAACACACTTGCACTGTTTCCTGCAACCCTTCTTGCATCCACATCTAATCAATTGTCGGCATGCCTCAGTTGCCTCTGTGAGGGTTGTCCAATATATCCCCCAGCCGTTATTACTCTGTTTCCAACCCCATTCACTTGGCGATGGGAGCTCAGGTGCGCAAATCATCATCTGGCCCCAACAAAAGCCGGCTTGGTAGGCAGCTCTCTTGATGTGTTGTCTGAGGGCTTCTTGCGTTGGTGGGATAGCCTCTATTGATCTACCAGTCTGGGTGAAGAGATGCTTGCGGGCATCGTTAACATGTTCCTGGCTGCTTGTTCGATCGTAGAGCAGAACAACAAAACGCTCCAGTGGATCCATGTTGTCATTTGCAGTTGAAATGGTTGGTGTGGCAGCCAGTGCGCAGAAAGCTGAGGTGACCTCATCATAGGCTTTCCATGTTTCCCATGCTGTTTTCTTCCCCCTTCCGCCGAAGCAGGACACGGTGTCACACCCAGTGAAGGCGTGGAAGAATGGCAACCCTCGGCACTTGTTTGGTCCCAGTGCCACAGCCATCTCGTGAGCTGCCAAGTGCCTGAAATTCTTCCCTGTGCCAAAAGCAACCCAGAGTTCATCGATGTCAAGATATCCAGTTGCTGCCACTGCAAGGATCAAAACATCTGTGTCCACTGTGCGGATTGACACCTTGGTATAGCCCTGTCTGACTGCATCTTGGACATGGAGTAGTATCCTTGTATCTGCCTCCTCGTGACTACACGGGGAAAGACCAGTAACATCTCGTGGCTGTGTACAAAAAACTTCTTTGTGGTTTGTGGTGACGATTTGCTTGTCAGTCTCAATGTTTGCTATCCTCGTTGCTAGAAAGTCAAACAACTCCACCTTGTTCTCGTCTATGCGAAGGAAGGCCTGCCAGTTTCGAGGGATGGAACTAGATGGCTCAACTCGTCTCCTGGTGCCTTTACCCCTCGTCTTCCTGGTGTCGGCTTTCAAACTGTCTGGGAAATATTCATCCCAGATAATATCAACCCTGCTCTTATTTTGTATCTGAGATGTGATGTATGGCAAGAATACTAGTGATGCATACTCAGAGAAGGTCTTCGCATTACGAGGTGCCAGCATGTTCACGATGGCTGCTCCATCCAGGATCATGACTTCAACAGGGGGGCTTACATCATCATTTTCCCGTGAGGTGATCAGATCTTCTAAGCACCCAACCAGATCAGACTTGGTTCCAAGCCGGATTTTGCCCATTTGTGACAATGCAGGGGGACAAGCTTGGTTTTCATGTGCAAAGAATTCATCAAGATCTCCATTCCGTGTCTGGGATGCAATAAACAGCCTGGAGAACAGAACGCAGTCATTCTTCAGAGATACCACCTTCAACTCTGTTCTTGACTTCTCTCTGACTGGGGGTCGGCTGAAGAGAGGGAGATTGTTTCTTTTTATTGGGTCAGTGATAGGCTTTGTCTGATGTACAAGCCTCTCGTTCACATATGTGTCATACTGTTCTTTTCCCAGCTTCTCGATCTGGTAAAGGGTGTTGATGACTGCTGGGTCTGCCAGGTCTCTGCTGTCTAGCACCAAGAGATCTTTGCTGTCGTCACAGAATGGGTTCCCCATCTCTCCTATGACACGGGTGAGTGCTCTCACATCTCGAGCAAAGGCTACCTGCGTGTGCTTTGTCTGTTCATGGTGTTTTAGTTCAGTTTTCCTAATTCTTTTTTCTGTTGTGGCCTCGAACTTATAGATCAGTTTGGCCATCTCTGGACCAGACACCATCCATCGGCGCAAAGCTGCAGCATTCTCCGTAAGACCTACAGCCCCTCCATCACCTTTCACCAATGCATTATTTTGCTCGTGTGCCTGGTCTAAGGCTATGGCAGAGAATGCACGTGTAGTCTTCTTCATGGTGAAGTTTCCTGCCAGAAACTGTGCGTATACAGTTGGATGCTTTGTTGCAAGTGTCACCATGTCGCGCAAGTGAACTGGGATCCACCTGGCATAGTTTGTATGTCCCAAGGCGAAGAACCATGGTACAAGCTTGGTCAGAGCATCAGTGTACAGTTGGAAGTTTCCTTCACGGACGGATCTCACATAGATCAGGACTGCCAGTTCTAGCTGCATAATTAGGAACCAGAACTGAAACTGTGGACTTGCATTGGCTTGTTCACCGCACCAGTCATCTAGTGGTATCGTATCCTGTCCCTCATCTAGTCCACTGGTGTACTGGCTGTAGGCTTCCTTCAGGAGAAGATAGAGAGTACTGGCTGTGACTTGGTGTGCTCGTCGTGTGCGTGTCACATGGGTCACTTTCAGGAAGGAATCAGCAGTACCACTTGTAGCAACCCCTGCAAGCATCAGAACGCCTGTCCACCCACTGCTATCCAGAAGGTCACCGAGGGTTTTCCATGCTGCCATCTCAATATGGAGTCCACCAAAGACCATGACGAAGTGATCTTCTCCGTGTGTTTCTGGCCATCTCCATTGGATCGGTTTGGCAAGTGTGTACAGTGGCTGATCAAGTGTGATTACAGGGATCTGACCTGGATTCAGAATATCGATTGCTTTCTTGATGACATCCATGGAGTGACGAATCATTGCCACAGATTTTGCCTGGTCATAGAAGAGAGGCAGCAATGAAGTTAAGGCCACACTACACTCTGGTTCTTCTGGAATAGACTGCTTGCTGGCATGGTATCCAGCCCATGATACTGTCTCGTCTCCCTTAAGTGGTGTGTCAGATAGCACTGTCTTCTCCATCTGCTCCAGCCACCTGTCAAAATGCAAGATAATGAACACAATTAAGAACAAACAAGTCCACACAAGTTAACAAGTCTTGGTTATTTAGGTACACATATAACTGTCCACAGTTCAAACACAATAATCAGTTACCTGTACTCAATCTGCATTGCTTCAGGGATGAGTTGGCAGTTGCTTTTGTTGGGACCCGCTAGCTTGGGTACAGGTAGGTCACATTTACCCAGAACAACAGGAGGTACGATGGTGTATGACTGTGGCAGGTGTGCATCTGTTGTTGATGTGTCATCTGGGTTTACCCGTTGAACTCCTCCGTCGGTGTGCCGAGGAATACTGTTCTCCCCTATGGGCCGGTGCTCCTGCCTCACACCTAGCTCGGCTTCACGCTGTTGAAACCAAAGCTTTCAGAATTATTGGAATCTCCCGCGATGAAGCTATCTCTGAGGGCCTTTCACTCACTCACCGCAGGCAGGTAGGTGGTCTTTCTGTCTTCTACCGACTCCTCTCCGGCCTTGCACCCCCAGCTCTCTCTGTGCTCTGTCCCCCAAATATTCCTACAGGTCGCACAAGATCTGCCAGCAACCCTCTGATGGTTAAACTGCCGAAATCTCGGCTCTCTGCTCACCTTCACTCTTTCATTCCTCTTTTCTCCCGCCTCTGGAACAAACTCCCTCACTCCCTTCAATCCCACTCCTCCCTCCAGGTCTTTAAAACAGCTGTTCACCACCATCTCTTATCTTCCCCCATCCAAAACCTTGATCTTTTCTACCCCCGCTAATTCACCCCAGATCCACCTTGTTTGAAATTCCAACTTCTTTCCTGGAAGTCCTGGCAGTGTCCATATGTTTTATACCTCTCCCACCGCCCCCTTCCCACGCCCCCCCCCCCCCCCCAAAGCCCTCGCCCTCTCTCAGATCTCTCGATGTCTCCATGTCTCTCGGTCCCTGCTCTCAAATGTTGTGTTTGTGTCCTTCCCCCTCTCTCCCCATCTTGTCTACCGCTCCCTATGTTATATGTTTTATGTGTCGGTTTGTCTTTCTGTGTGATTAATGTTCGCTCTTTCACGAGCCTCGACCTTGTATACAAAAAAAAAAAAAAAAAAAAAAAAAAACAAACAAAAAAAAAAACAAAAAAAAAAAAAACTCCACGGCTATCGCTATTTGGGTGCTGGAAAAGTGAAATGCCAGTGCCATGGAAGGAGTCGTGGGCACTTGTTGAACTGGGGTTATGATCAATGTTATCCACTGCCCCAGTTGTGAAGAGGTCACTTTTTAGCTCAGGGGGGCAAACTGTACCCTCATTTTGGAAGAAACGGCAGATTCTGTTCCCCAAGTCCGTGGAGATGCTAAGCACCCTGTCATAGGAGATCGAGAGACCCAGGTTGAACATAGTATCAACCAGGTCTCTTTTTCGAGTCTTTGTGTGGATAAGGGTGCCCAGGTACACAGGCAGGGGAGTCTCCCGATTGTGACTGTGCCTCGTGGACGTGGTAGTACTGCTACTCTCTCTGCGGCGTGAGTAACTGTTGAACATAAGGAGTTGTGAGATTGTGAGAGTAGGTGTTGATACCGACGAGTGGCTTGACTGCTCTTGGATGTTAGGACCATTCAAGATCATAGAAACTAGTGATACAAGCGAATTAGGTACCGAATGTTCTTGGCAGTGGGCTTCAAATGAACCACTAAATGTTGAGTTCATTTTCAACATGTCTCTACGAACTATATTTGCGGCTCTAGCAAGACAAACTCCATCACTGTCAGTGTCGTGATCACATGCCTTCTGAAGGGCTGAGCCAACATCCTGGTTGAAAGCAAGCAGAATATCTCGACCGGACATGTGCTCCTCTAGGTCTGGAAAATATGTCATGATTCGATCTTTGAGTTTGGTGGAGTGGACACGCCTGGTCAAGACTGTTCCAAGCTGTTCCAGCCTGGTGGTGTATAGTCTTGCTAGGTCTACCAGCTTGAACACTGGTGTCACAAGAGCATCTGTGCGGGCATCATCGATGTAGGACACTAGCTCTCCAAGTGCTATACCGTGATTGATATCATCTTGTTCATTCAGTGTTGTGCTTGTGGCCCTTGCTTTGTTATAAAGTGACACCAGACACTTCACGTGGTACTGTGCATCTTGTGCTATAAGGTCACCTGCACTCAGTTTAGCAAGAAGTGCCTGATCTCCTAGTTTCAGGGCAGCTGTCCTGACATGTTTATCGAGGTCGAAGGTGGAAGCTTTTCGCAGAGAATTAGTACCCGCTGGTTTGTCACAAAAGAAACACTTTTCAGGCTGTGGCTGTGTGTGGTCTACATGTACTCTGTGACGGGTGTACTTTCTTGAGACACTTGCGGTTTCTTCACTAGACGTTTCTCTTTTTTGTGCCCGATGCAGTTCAGTTTTGTTGTATTTCAGTCTGCATGAATCATGCCACTTAGCCTTGTGGCTCTGGAAGGTTGACTGGATACCTTCACCATCGTCCAGGCGGGACAGTTCTAGAGATTTTGGCAGGCAGCCCATCTGGCTGAAGGTGAGGAGATAATCTGCAAGAGTTTGGTATCCGGACCCTGTGGTTCGCTTGGAATCAGCTGGACAGGCAAGGGCCTCATCGGTGACCTCCTGACATAACACACACTTCTCCCAATCTGTCAGATAAGGCATGTTTGTTCCAGATGTACTAGGGCTTTGGGGGTCTAATAGCTTGAAATTTTTGTTGGCCATTGTCAATTAAGCATTATCCACCACCACCATCCAATCAATATACAAATTGGGAACCAAATCTAGGTAGCTACTACAGTCAATGAGCGAAGGTGCAGTGCAGTCGAGTTATCATCTGAAAAAGAAATACATACATTATTATCATAAATATAGTAATTCGCTTTCGTAACTTTTCACTAGCCTTGCATTGTTCCTTATAGTCACCTAGTCTATGATAGGAAAGTTCATAAAGCTACATCAAAGTTGTTCATATAAAGGTATTGAACCAAAATTACACCCAGGAGAAATCAGATAGTCATGCAAAGTTAAATAATTAAACCGCTAGACCAGTCCTGTCTATTGCAATGGTAAACCATTTGTTCTGCCCCTTATAGGCCACCGTAGATTCCAATTTTGAACCCAGTATGAAGGTATTGCATAGCATGTACATGACAATTTATAATATGCTCATTACATTGTGTTTCAATAGCAGCACAAATGACAAGTCTGAAATAATAGGTAAATATGTCCTTCTTAGCCGCCATTTTGTAAAATGGCCGCCATTTTGGGCCAAGGAGAAATCTGGAATGCCCCTACATCCAAATTTCACTGTAAGGGTATGCCCTAACTGTGTGCCAAGTTTCATGCTTGTATCATCAAAGGCACAATTCTACCACAATTCTTCACATATCTGCCGGACTATTGAGAGATCATGCCAAAGGACAGTTGACAAAGGACAAGGACAAAGGATTGTTTTGTTTTTCTTTCAATTTCATAACAACTGAAAAGGACCCTCCAAGCAATCCATGGGTTGCCAATTAATTTAGCTCGATATATTCACCCATTTTATTACCCTGTCTGTCTGTTTGTTTGTGAACAGGATATCTCAGAAAGTTGTAGACGGATTCGGACAAAATTTGGTGGAGAGGTTGGGTTTGCGACAAGGATGAAATCATTAGATTTTGGATCCGGATCCGAAAATTTTAAACTGATTCTTCACCATTGAGAGATGGGGCCAAAAACGATATATAGCACGATATCTCAAAATGTTTTCGCCGAGCTATGACAAACCGAAGTGGATGAGTTGGTTAGATGACAAGAAGCCCATTAGATTATGGTTGAGGGACAGATCCAGATATGGCCTGTCAGTGGGATACAAAACGTAAACTGTTCAGCCTGGCAGAGCTATGCTCTCTATCGAGTGCAGTTCTCGTCTTTAATATGTTCACCATCCTCGCAATCATATTTGCCTTCATCTTTAAGACATTTGTACAAAGTTTCCTAATCTCTGATTTTGTCTTGCTGATTATGCCTGAAACCACAGCCAGCAACTGCAAATTGCACATCTCAGTATTCTAGCTTTCGGTCCAGGGTGCACGTGTCTTACTTTGAAAAGTTCTTCATCATTTACAGAACGAAATGTGAAAATAATTTAACGTTGACATGGGCAAAATAAACTGATTTTATTCTTTTAAAAAAGAGAACAAAAGGTTGATGGAAACGCCTACTTAAGGTTACATTTTAAGTTACTTGAGGTCCATTGTTACACCTACACATCTGTCGCATCACTGTGGCCGCACCTTGATTCCTTGTGGGTACAAATCGATTGTGATGGGTACACAGCCTTTTCAGGAAATGTGCTTTCACATCTTCATCGTACATTAACTTCATGCCATACAGACGTTCTCTGAGAGGTCCACTATTGAAGATGACTTAGAACTGTTTCAACACATCCAACACTGACATCTGATTTTTCTACATTTCCATACATAGTAATCTGATAATTCTCCAAAATTAGTTGTTCAGCACATTTTGGTGTTTGCTTGAGTGACTACTGTTGACTGCAGCTGCTGAGAATGCTCAAGATTGCTCACCAGTTCACAAGCATTTTTGAACGGACTACACCATTAAAAAATAAAAATACATACGTGGATTCCAGTTGGTTTGATGTTCTCCTTCACTAGACACTTAATTAGTACACTGTTCCACAGGCCACAACACACGCGATTGTTGGCCGCCATCTTGATTTAACCCAGAATGCTTTAATCAATCAGAATGCCCTCTATGGTATCCATGGAAATCTCCACGCATGGCTTGCGGACTTCCTCTCTGGTCGTAGTCAACGTGTGGCCCTGAATGGATTTCTCTCATCTCCCCTTCCTGTTCAGGCTGGAGTTCCTCAAGGCAGTGTTCTGGGCCCTGTGCTTTTTCTGGTCTTCATCAATGATCTGCCGACTCTCTGGAAAATTATCTCTATCTCTTTGCTGATGACTCCACTCTCTGCCGCTCCATTCCTCATCCCTCAGATCGGCAGTCTACAGCCACCTCACTCTCTGCAGATCTGGACAAAATCACAGACTGGTCAAACAAATGGAACATGTCTTTCAATCCTGACAAATCTCACACTCTTACTATGTCTCTCCAAAAAGACCGACTGGAAAACCCTCCCATCTACTTTCTCAACAATCCTCTCCAAGAAGTTCTGTCGCTCAAGCTTTTGGGTCTCACTATCTGCCATGATCTTTCTTGGGAAAACCACATTTCCAAGCTGGCCTCCAAAGCCAGTCGCCAACTGGGCATCCTCCGTAATGCGAAGTGAAAATGTGGCACACCTGAGCTTCTCACCACATACAAGGCTTTCATCCGCAGCTCAATGGAATACTGTTCCCCCCTCTGGGCCGGTGCTCCTGCCTCACACCTAGCTCGGCTTCACGCTGTTGAAACCAAAGCTTTCAGAATCATTGGAATCTCCTGCGATGAAGCTAACTCCGAGGGCCTTTCACTCACTCACCGCAGGCATGTTGGTGGTCTTTCTGTCTTCTACCGACTCCTCTCCGGCCTTGCTCCCCCAGCTCTCTCTGTGCTCTGTCCCCCACATATTCCTACAGGTCGCACAAGATCTGCCAGCAACCCTCTTATGGTTAAACTGCCAAAATCTTGGCTCTCTGCTCACCGTCACTCTTTCCTTTTCCCCTTTTCTCCTGCCTCTGGAACAAACTCCCCCACTCCCTTCAATCCCACGCCTCCCTCCAGGTCTTTAAAACAGCTGTTCACCACCATCTCTTGTCTTCCCCCATCCAAAACCTTGATGTTTTCTACCCCCGCTAATTCACCCCAGATGCACTTTTTTGAAATTCCATTATCTTTCCTGGAAGTCCTTGCAGTGTCCATATGTTTTATACCTCTCCCACCACCCCCCAAGCCCTCTCCCTCCCACAGATCTCTCGATGTCCCTGCTCTCAAATGTTGTGTTTGTTCCTTCCCCCTCTCTCCCCATCTTGTCTACCACTCCCCTTATTTTGTTTTATGTGTCTGTTGTACACCGCTCCTTTCCGATGCCACCTCCAGGCATTGCAAATCGTCATTGCCGGGCACCGAAGGGGGCTCGGCAGTGACGCACGCTGAAAGAGAGTACTCAGTTTTCACTCTGGTTGTTTGTTTTCTTGGTTGTTTTCTTGCTTTCTTGTTTGTTTGTCCGGATGATATCTCAGCCATCCTTTGAGCTAGGAAGCTGAAATTTCGGCACAGTAGTGAGCAAGTCCTGTCTCAAAAACGCAATTTTTTGTTTTTTGAATAATCAATAAATTGAGGAGTTATTTAATTATTAGCGATTAATTAAGTACTTATTTAATTAATCAAATTTCCTTTCTCTTCTGACCATTAACTCAGGCACCTTTTGAGTTAGGAAGCTGTTATTTGGACATGCCAATGACCAGGTGATTTGGCTGCAAAGGATATTTTTGATTTATTAATTAATCAATTAATCGATTAATTATTTAATTATTCGATTAATGCCCAAAAAATTTTTTTTTTTTTTAAGTTACAGATTCTGATGAAATAGTGGTAGTTTATGTGTTCTCTGACCAAATTGATTAATAATTTAATTTTTTTATGATTATTATTTATTTATTTTCATTATTAATCATTTATTTATTTTCTTTCTCATTTGGCCAATATCTCAGGCACCTTTTGAGCTGGGAAGCTAATATTTGGACATGAGTGACCAAGTGATGTGGCTATCAAGGATATTTTTGATTTATTGATTAATCATTTCATCTATTAATTATTTATTGATTAATCGATTAATTATTTATTGAGTAATCAATTAATTATTTAATTTTTTATAAATGACTTATTTAATTAAATTTCTAAAAGATACATCTTCGGATGAAGCACTAGTTGTTTAGTTATGCGATTAGCCAATTGATTATGAAAATATTTTGTGATATCTTTTATTGATTTTAATTATACAATTAATCAATCAATTAGTGTACACCTCTCCCTCCCAATGCAGCCTCAATGAGCTCCACTGCGGTATTGCCGGGCGCCCCGGCAATGCCGCGCTGCAGCATATTTAATTATTTGGCATGGGGCGGTGTACTTTGAATGTATCTGTACTTGTTTGACTTTTTGTGTGATTAATGTTAGCTCTTTCACAAGCCTCGATCTTGTATTAAAAAAACAAAAACAAACTATATATGTCATTTCTGAGCAATGTGAGGTCACTTCCTGTATAATGTGCATCCTACTATTAATTTGCAATTGGTTGCTGGCTTTGACACCGATACAATTTTTTATTACGGATCCTAGAAATCAAAAAGATACAGACAACGAACAATCAGTTTCAAATGAAGCACCTCACTGCCATTAGAGAATTTAACTTGCATCAGACGTGGCAATAAATGAGAATTGTTGCTCCCAGCTTTCTTGCTCGATGACAGAAGACGTCATTAGCTCCTCAACACAACAAGGCTTTCATCCGCAGCTCAATGGAATACTGTTCTCCCCTCTGTGCCAGTGCTCCTGCCTCACACCTTGCTCGGCTTCATGCTGTCGAAACCAAAGCTTTCAAAATCATTGGAATCTCCCACAATTAAGCTAACTCCGAGGGCCTTTCACCCACTCACCGTAGGCAGGTTGGTGGTCTTTCTGTCTTCTACCGACTCCTCTCCGGCCTTGCCCCCCCCTCCCCCCCTAGCTCTGTCTGTGCTCGGTCCCCCAAATATTCCTACAGGTCGCACAAGATCTGCCAGCAACCCTCTTGTGGTTAAACTGCTAAAATCAAGACTCTCTATTCACCCTCACTCTTTCATTCCTCTTTTCTCCCGCCTCTGGATCAAAATCCCTCACTCCCTTCAATCCCACTCCTCCCTCCAGGTCTTTAAAACAGCTGTTCACCACCATCTCTTATCTTCCCCCATCCAAAACCTTGATCTTTTCTACCCCCGTTAATTCACCCGAGATCCACTTTTTTGAAATACCGACTTCTTTCCTGGAAGCACTAGCAGTGTCCATGTGTTTTTTTTTTACCTCTCACCCCCCCCCCCCCCCTTCCCATGCCTCCTCCCCCCAAGCCCTCTCCATCCCACAGATCTCCCGATGTCCCTGCTCTCAAATGTTGTACTTGTGTGCTTACCTTTCTCCCCATCTTGGCTCCTGCTCCCTTTGTCATATGTTTTATGTTTTATGTGTTAGTTTGTCTTTTTGTGATCAATGTTAGCTCTTACACGAGTCTCGATCTTGTATTCCAAAAAGAAGAAGAAAAAAAAATTCTCTACGCCGTTTAGAATCCCAT
Source organism: Myxine glutinosa (assembly GCF_964187855.1). Taxonomy (NCBI): domain Eukaryota; kingdom Metazoa; phylum Chordata; class Myxini; order Myxiniformes; family Myxinidae; genus Myxine; species Myxine glutinosa. The sequence continues at coordinate 80,699,360 of NC_136269.1, forward strand.
GCAGGCACGGGAAACTTTCTCGTCTCTGCCGTTTTGAATTTTACAAAATATTTATGTGTCTGCTGCTGGAGGCATTATTTGCTCATGTAAAAAAACGTTTCTCCATTGAAAAATGGAAAGTCTCGTCTGCATAAAACGTTTCCAAAAGCTGAAGATAACTGTACATTTGTTTTTTGGGTGAGGATGTATATTTTCATTACATTGGCTTGCAGGGTTTCATTTCCTGTGTGATCTGCATATACATTCAGTTCGATTTATTGAATAAAAATGCCTGTAAACAAAAGCAAAACCAAAGTACAATAGAGCTTACAGTAGTGCTGATAAAGTAAAACTAACGAACTAATTTTGCAATTATCTTTATTCTTTGCTAATGGACGTCAGTAAGTAAGCATTTCTCATCTTTTTTTTTAACGACGAAGAAACAAAGACACTGTGATTTGTAATTTAGCAATCCAGCAAGATAAAACAAAACAATTTAATTCAAATCGCATAAGGAAGCTTGGAATTTGAAGTATAATGAGCAAAATAAGTGCACTGCACAGGGATGAAAGGCATGGCCTCTGCATATGGAAAGAATAAAATTTATATTATTTTATATATTTATTTATATATTTATATATATTTTATATATATTTTATATATATTTTATATATTTTATATATATATATATTTATATTATAAAATATAAAAATTTTAAATATGATTTTCAAGATCGATTTTAATGATGTCGTAAGAGCATCCTGGCAAGATTGGAGTGAAATTGAAGCGAAAATCAGTTCATTTCAGGGTTGTTGCAAACCATTAGAACCGTTATTCAGGCCTATCAGATTGTGAGATGATGCAGTCATGCCTCCTGGTGTATGCTCCAGAGGGAGCTGGAACAATGTCTCAAATCCAGGACTGTTAATTTGTCGTTAAGCAGTATATTAAATTAACTCTACTGGGACCTCTTGAAGAATGAGCACATTCGGTCTAGTCTGTCGATCTGTGAGGTGAATTATTGTGGACTTTACATTTGTGTGCAGACCAAGAGCATTCTGGGCTATGATAGGTTGGTAATGGGTATATGCTACGTCAATAAATCATGAGGTCACATCAGTTGGTTTGGAAAAAAATGCAACATTGTTTAGAGTTAGTAATGAAGCTTTAAAAAAAATATTTTTAGGATAACAATTATGAGTCGTTTGGCGAAATAAATAAAGTACATTTTAATTATTTTTAAAAAGCATGATATATGTTTTGTGGCACAGGATAAATGTTAAATTCGTTTTTATAATCGAGTGGTCGGTTTCCTAACTAATACATCTTTGTTCAGCATGTGGCTGCGTTTTAGCATCAGTTCCCAAAGGAGCGCAGCTGTGCCACTGATGCAGTGCCCCTATGTAGGTTTGAGCAGGAATTTGGTCATGATGCGGGCGATAGCTCACGTACTTTTCAAGAAGGACACCGTTGGATCTTTAACATCCACCAACTAATTCTGGCAGATGGGACACCCAGTTCAAGGTCGATGTGAACGGCACACACACACTGATGGCTCATCCTGCTTACAGGACACCATGATGGCGGTTTCTAGCTCAGTCAAGATTCAAACACAGCTAGGCAGCTCAGCCACAAGTGCGCATCCCTCTAGGTCTAGGTTATCCTGCCAGTCAAGACTACTGTGTGAAAAACATTTTTTGGGAGGAGAAATGATGACTCAAATTCCACAAATAGTCATTTGGTACATTTTTCTGTTTAGGAAGTGGCTTACACAAAACTAGAGCTTCCAGGGAAGCAGAACTCAACTGAACTGACTGGATAACTTTAAAGTAGGTCAGGTCAAATATAGTCTGTACTATATTTGACTTAAGATAGCAACCTACCTTGTGTGGTAAGAGTCTCACACACCAAGTTTGATCAAAATCCATAAATATTTGTGGACGTTAAAGTCTTAACGTCGTTTCTGAGCTGAAAACAATATGGCGGATTATGGCGGCCATTTTGTGACGGATCGGGTTGGAATGCAATAGCAACCTACCTTGTGTGGTAAGGGTTAAACATTCTAAGTTTGATCAAAATCTGTTAATATTTGTGGACGCTAGAGTGTTAACGTCGTTTTCATGACCAAAAACAAAATGGTCGCCTAAGTCCGCCATTTTTCAACGGATCGGGCTGAAAGGTAATACCCACCTGGTCCTTAGGGTAAGGATGCTGCATGTCAAGATTGATCAGAATCGGTTGATATTTGTGGACGCTGGAGTGTTAACGTCGAAAGGTTAACGGACGACAGACGACGACGACAGACGATGGATGCCGGAGGGTTCAGTATGTGATGAACTCAACTGGACGGTAGTCCAGTTGAGTTAATAAATGAAACAAGGAGATGAAAAGGAAATATGACCTTGCTGATCTTGTAAAATTGTCTGTTAGAAAGATTATATGCCAAGTATAGATGTTCTCGAAAAGTAGTCAACGTGTTCTGGTTGGGAGAGTTAAGGTGACACTGCACTCTGCAGTTGCAACCATAAAAGTTACTCCAGTCATCCATTTTCATATCGTTATATAGCACTGAGATGACGACGATGATGGTGATGAGTGTGCAGACAAGCAACATCGAAGAAATTCGGAAAGGCGTGCTTGTAGATTTGGATCAGGTAAAATTTGCACCCGCACTTGCATGGAATGAGAAACGGTACGATGAAGTTTGGCATGCATCGTGCTGGGATGTCTTGAGTTTTTGCACGTTTTTCACAATGGCTCCGAGCCTGCTCCAAATGCAGGGACACAGCAGGCATCGCACAGACCTTGGGGGTCAAATAGAGACGTGCTCTTAATGGCATCTTAATTACGTTCTGGTAATTGTGCCACAATGGCATTAAGGGTAATGGGCCTTATGATCTAATTAAGGGCATCTGTGGTGATTGAGGATCTACACTTAATTTTCACGAATGTCCGAAAGAGGCTGACACACTGAAAAATCACGCCAAATTGAAGGATCCAATTTAGCAACTTCCATACTTCCCAGGCCCTCTTAATTTTCTGACATTTTCTGCTGCGAGATCTTCTATTTTCACACTTTTCCGTGACGCTCGGCTGGAAATTAATGTTGGATGAGAAAGCGTTGTTTGACTGCACAGTCTGACTCAAGACACTCGGTCTGATGTGTGAGATGAACGCCCTCAAACCGAAATGCAAAATGGGCATTTTCTGTTCAGTTGAAACGTTTTGATATTGGCGTTTTAACCTTTCTATACACATCGCTCAACTACCTTTGTCAGCTGGGAAAAGCCAAGAGGCTGAACAAGGTGAAATATAGAACATGCATGAAAGTAGATGGGAATGCTGCCTAGAAATTTCGTTATTAAAGGGTCATTTTACATAAAAGTTGGTTCTCGGCGATTTACTCCATTGGTGTAGGATTGAGCACTGCGTGGAAGTCACTGCAGTGTTTCAGTTCCCCCCATGTACACTGACTTGTGCATGTTTAGGTTCAATGTGGTATTTGCAGAAGTCGATCTTTGGGCTGGTACCAAAAGTAAATTAATCAATCGATTTATTTTACAGTACAGTACTTAAAATTTAAGGCGAAATAACCAATGTGCAAATAAGGTAGAGAGAAGAAAAGCAAGCATGAATAAATAGGAGGGTGTTGTTGTTGTATAGCCCCGGACAGTTCTTCCGAACAAGCCCGCAGCACGGAGACAGTCGATCGATCTCCCAGGAGTGTCCCAGAGATCCCCCACTTCCAGGATGGTGTACCAGAGAGAGAGAGAGAGAGAGATAGGGAGAGAGAAAGAGAGAAGAGGGAAAGGGCCGGTCCATGGGGACCGAGATCAGCATTCTGACCATTATAGGTGAATGGACCTAACCTGATGAATCCGGGCAACAGGGAAGAATGGGGAAGATATGGACTCTGACTTTTGTTGGGGGATACAACCACCTGGAAGAGGCGTCCCTGATAGTTGTATAGAGGAGGGTGTAAGAGGTTTAAAAAACACAAATGATGAATACGTGCAAATTTCAAACGGCAGAGAATTCCACGGTTGATGGGCATATCAGAAGAATGCTCGATCACCAAATATCTTCCTACTCATGCGAGCAACTACCAGCGGATTCCCGGCATTAGACCCTGACGTTCTTTTAAAGTTGAGAGGTGTCATTAGGTCAGAGATGTAAGCAGGAACTAACTTTCAGCAAGAAATTTCAAATTTGCTCGATATCTCAGGAAAATATCAGGGGAAAAAATGAAATATGAATTAATAATAGTTTTAATAATAGTAAATTACTAATAACAGCGGAGGGCTGGGAGGAGGCCAGTGGTCATATTATGGAATCAATTGAAGCGCTAAAATACCTGAAACATCTCTTTCCTTTAGTACTGCATAAGGATTCTGATTTTTGCTTCTATCTGAGATTCCCAATGGCATTTTTATACCCAGCATTCCATGACATCTTATTGTGGCAGTTGACGATGTGTAAGAAAAGGAGGTATATATTTACTGTCCTGCTTTCCTGTTCTTTCATCCATACATATATTTCTCCACTACGTACACTGAGTTATGCCACTGCAAGATTCTTTTTCCTTTTGACTTGACTTCTGTGTGTTGTCCTGTTCATTCTCATGCTCCTTCTTCTTTATAGGCCGATTCCTCTTGGACATCCAAACAATTATTTCAGCAATCTATATTATAATAGCCGTAGATGATTCTGTCTGTCTGTCTGTCTGTCTATCTGTTGGGTGTCTGTCCGGGGTGTGGCTTACTCGGTTTGCAGAGTAGCTCCACCCATAGCTCCACCCATTCTGGGAGTGGCTATAAACAAATATCCACCATTTTATTAACTCGCATAGCTTTGAGTCCTGTTTTGTAGGCCCGTGGTGTCTTGCTCTCCCCCAGTTTTATTTCAAATCAAATTCGATAAATCATTTCATTTTTCACAGTCGCTAACATAGTTTTAGACTCGGTTGAAAAAAAACGGGAAGAAAATCCGATGAAAGTTGCCGTTTATAGAACGAAATGAATTCTCAAAGGCCTGTAACTTCAAGGCCATTGAGTCTCTCTCACGCCTTTATCTCCAATCTAACTCACCATATGATTTCATTTTTATCGATGGTTTTACTTTTAGACTCGGTGTCAGCAATAATTGAGAACAATCCACACACGCGGGAAAATGCAGAGATATATTTTTTAAAATCGCGTCATGGTGTATCATACACCGCCCAACATGACACCGCCGGCAATGTGTCGATATATATTAAAAATTCGCTTTTGCTTTTCCGTTATGATATATTACTATTTCGTTTGATGATAGTCATCACAAAAACGTCAACAATGATGCCGACATATATTTCTTCGTTTTTATTTCATTCAACATATTAGCCGGAAGTAAAATATGTTTCAGGAAATTACCGAGAGATATTTCTTCGTTTTTTTTATTAGTTATGTGCGCATACACTTTAAATAGGTTTATTTGAAATCTTTAATTTTCCACAAACATTCCACACACGCGGGAAAATGCAGAGATATATTTTTTAAAATCGCGTCATGGTGTATCATACACCGCCCAACATGACACCGACGGCAATGTGTCGATATCTATTTTAAATTCGATATATCATTTCATTTTTCACAGTCGCTAACATAGTTTTAGACTCGGTTGAAAAAAAACGAGAAGAAAATCCGATGAAAGTTGCCGTTTATAGAACGAAATGAATTCTCAAATGCCTGCAACTTCAAGGCCATTGAGTCTCTCTCACGCCTTTATCTCCAATCTAACTCACCATATGATTTCATTTTTATCGATGGTTTTAGAGTCGGTGTCAGCAATAATTGAGAACATTCCACACACGCGGGAAAATGCAGATATATTTTTTAAAATCGCGTCATGGTGTATCATACACCGCCTAACATGACACCGACGGCAACGTGTCGATACATATTAAAAATTCGATATATCATTTCATTTTTCACAGTCGCTAACATAGTTTTCGACTCGGTTGAAAAAAAACGGGAAGGAAATCCAATGAAAGTTGCCGTTTATAGAACGAAATGAATTCTCAAACGCCTGTAACTTCAACTTCAAGGCCATTGAGTCTCTCTCACGCCTTTATCTCCAATCTAACTCACCATATGATTTCATTTTTATCGATGGTTTTGGACTCGGTGTCAGCAATAATTGAGAACATTCCACACACGCGGGAAAATGCAGAGATATATTTTTAAAAATCGCGTCATGGTGTATCATACACCGCCCAACATGACACCGACGGCAACGTGTCGATATATATTAAAAATTCGCTTTTGCTTTTCCGTTAAGATATATTACTTTTTCGTTTGATGACAGTCGTCACAAAAACGTCAACAATGATGCCGACATATATTTCTTCGTTTTTATTTAATTCAACATTATTAGCCGGAAGTAAAATATGTTTCAGGAAATTACCGAGAGATATTTCTTCGTTTTTTAAAATTAGTTATGTGCGAATACACTTTAAATAGGTTTATTTGAAATCTTTAATTTTCCACAATATAATTTACTTGCCATTTATCATTTGATGATTACGAGACAAATTCCTCTTGAGGATCGTGACAATTCATGCGCTGCGTGGAAACTTCTATTTCCAAAATGAATGAGACGATCGATGAAGAACGCAGACTTGAACAGGATGCAGCAAGAAAACGAATGAGACGGGCGAACGAGTCCATCGACGAACGTCAATGCAAACTTGCGGGGTCACCCGTGGGAATCCCACGGGCATGGATGTGTGTGACATTTCGACATATTGAGTTCGATGCTGCACATTCATTTTTACAAAATGGTTACTGGCAAGTCATCAGATCCAGAAATGGTGTAAAAACCACCGTTTAGAGGCCATTTTTCCCCGCAAAGCGGGGGTTGGCCTTTTCGGGGACCGTGGTAGTTGTTGTTTTTTTGTCCCCTTTTTGAAGCAATGTTTTACGGCCGGATGCCCTTCCTGACGCCAACCCTTTTTGCCGCCTTCAACGACAAACAGGGAATTACCAGTGAACTGGTACTCAATTAGCCGACCTCGGAAGGATGACAGGCTGAGTCAACCCCCCTGGCATTAATTCGGCGATCGACCGAGATTCGAACCCAGGATCCTAAGCCGGCACCCTAGCCGCTAGCCCAACACCAGAAATGGTGTCATGAACACAATTTATTTACGCACAAGCACAAAAGCAAGACGGGCCGATTTCCGATTCCGACGGGCGAGACGGGCCGATTTCCGATTCCGACGGGCCGATTTGGAGCAAGAAAAAGAACGAGACGGGAGAAAAAGGAGAGAAACGAGACGGGGAAAGCCGATTGGAGAGGCGAGTGAGGCGCGATTGGAGAGGAGTGTGAGGCGCGATTGGAGAGGAGTGTGAGGCACGATTGGAGAGGAGTGTGAGGCGTGATTGGAGAGGAGTGTGAGGCACGATTGGAGAGGAGTGATTGGAGGGGAGTGTGAGGCACGATTGGAGAGGAGTGTGAGGCACGATTGGAGAGGAGTGTGAGGCGCGATTGGAGAGGAGTGTGAGGCGCGATTGGAGAGGAGTGTGAGGCGCGATTGGAGAGGCGTGTGAAGGATTGCAGAGGAGAGGAGTGTGAGGGATTGGAGAGGTGAGGGATTGGAAAGGAGAGGGATGTGAGGGTTTGGAGAGGAGAGGAGTGCTAGGTGGAGAGAGGAGAGTGTCAGGTGGAGACAGGAGAGTGTCAGGTGGAGACAGGAGAGTGTCAGGTGGAGAGGAGTGAGGGGTCACATATTATGTGAAATAACTAAATTCACACCATTTCTGGATCTGATGACTTGCCAGTAACCATTTTGTAAAAATGAATGTGCAGCATATAACTCAATATGTCGAAATGTCACACACATCCATGCCCGTGGGATTCCCACGGGTGACCCCGCTAGTATAACAATATACCCTGTCTGTGCCTCACTTGTTGAAACAAAAATTCTCAACCATAACACCTGCTTGCCAAATCTTTATGTTTTTTTGTGGCATTTTTCTGATTCTTAAGGTGCACCAAAAGGAGTGAATTTCGATGAAGTGCCAACAATTACTCAACAAAACCTCCGGTTATATTAGAAGTCCAGAAATATGAAAAAAGAAATGCTTCCCGAAATCACAAGAAGATGGGACTAACTGGTAGCCTCATGCTTTGCTCTGTGTTTTACATTGATCTTTCTTACATGTTTGTATCGGCTAAGTCAAACAAGTGAAACATGTCTTTCAATCCTGACAAATCTCACACTCTCACTATGTCTCTCCGAAATGACGGTCTGGAAAACCCTCCCATCTACTTTCTCAACAATCCTCTCCAAGAAGTTCTGTCACTCAAGCTTTTGGATCTCACTGTCTGCCATGGTCTCAACTGGGAAAACCACATTTCCAAGCTGGCCTCCAAAGCCAGTCACCGACTGGGCATCCTCCGTTGTGTGAAGTCTTTCCTTGGCACTACTGATCTTCTCACTACTTCCAAGGCTTTCATCCACAGCTTGAGGGAGTACTGCTCTCCCCTCTGGGCTCGTGATCCTGCCTCACACCTAGCTCGGCTTCACGCTGTAGAAACCAAATCCTTCAGAATCATTGGAATCTCCCTCGATGAAGCTGATTCTGAGGGACTTTCACTCTCAATGCAGGCAGGTTGGTGGTCTTTCTGTCTTCTACCGACTCCTCTCTGGCGTAGCTCCCCCTTGCTGTCTGTGCTCTGTCCCCCAAGTATTCCTGCAGGATGTACTGCCAGAAACCCTCTTCTGGTGAAACTGCCAAAAATCAAGACTCACTGCTCACTTTCACTCTTTCACATACCTTTTCTCCCGCTTCTGGAACAAACTCCCACACTCTCTTCAATCCCACTCCTCCCTCCAGGTTTTCAAAACAGCTGTTCACCACCATCTCTTGTCTCCCCCCATCCAAAAACCTTGATCTTTTCTACCCCCGTTTATACACTCTAAACCCACATCCTTCAAATTCCCCGTTTTCTTTCCTGAAAACCCCTGTAGTGTCCATCTTGTTTATCCTGTGTAACCCACCCCAGCCCTCTTCCACAGATGTCCCTGTTCCCTAATGTTGTTGTACTTCCCTCTCTCCTCCTCTCCCTTTATTATATGTTCTGTGTTAGCTCTCATACGAGCCTAGGCTAAGTATACAAAAAAAAACACCTCGCCTGTGATGCACAAGCTTCAATTACCTCTCCAGTAGGAAATGGTTGGGAAATATGTCATGGGAACATGCAGCGTACGAGCTCGTGACTCTTGATCCGGCACCACGGGCACTGATGGAAGTTATCACTTGCAACTGCAGTACATCCCACTGCAGAAGTCGGTGCAGCTGCTCTTCTAAGAGTCTTATCTGTACTGCAACATATGTCTGTGAAGGTGGAGAAATATGCCAAAATCATTATCAGAGAGATAAAATGCACATAAGTGACTGATTCTTCAGATGGGGAGTGAAATTACAAGGCACTTGTGCTCTTTTTTGTATATTTAGAGCCTGAACATTCTTCAATAATGTATTCTATCAATATTTATTTGTATTTTAAAAGTTGCAATCTATGTTATTATTATTATTTAATGGTAAGCTTGAGTAGTATTCCACTTTCTTTAATTTGTGCATTTTGTTACAACGGTGTAGAATATTCCAGTAGTGTTTCTCCTTAGCATTTTTGTAGACTGCCCTTTGACGGTATGTATAATAATGCCCGAGGATATCAAATAACGAGTCTCTCATGTTTGTAAAATGAATGATATTATGTAGGAAGGAGGAAGTCATATAAAGTCTGATAATTGTATATTTACAAAGATTGGATTATCATTTCATGCATATAGGCATAGTAATATTTCTGTATGAGAGGAAGATCATTACCTCTTTATGCCTCCACACCCGAAGGTGGCCGGAGGCATTATGTTTTCAAGGAGTGCTCACATAGAAGTGTATTGATGTTCTTTGAGAAATGTTCTTTTCGGTGCAGCAATCCACATCTTTTTATCCCAATTCATTATATTTTTTATTATGGTTTGAATTTGGAACAGAAATTTCTGGACACTGTATAATTAAATTGGGGGACTTACCTAAGGACAAAGTGAGAGCATGGATCTCTCCATTACAATACATGTTAAATACACATGATGAGTTGATTGATATTAAATGCAAACTTCTTCAATGTTGTAGTACCAGTAACCATATGCCACACTGATAAATTATTGCCACATGGATCTTAACCAACAGGATTAAACAGATCATGAGATGGTCATGAAAATTACAAGTGGAAGGGGAAAAATTATATATATATATATATATATATATATATATATATATATATATATATATATATATATATATATATATATATATATGAGCAGTTTTTACATTGATCAGATGGTTATTATCTCAAGATTGTCCATGGCTGGTGGAGGCACAGTGTGCATGGCAAGGGGTGAGGATCATCTGCCAAAAGATACAATGAATTTCTCAGTAACAAAGGGAGGTATTCGATGTATACCATAGACAGGATTAATCCTGTTCTGATATAGATATAGAGAATGCCATAATATGGCCAAAAATACAAAGTAACCCAGTCATTTTTGACATTGAAAACATTATTAACATTGTTCATCTTTTCGATGAGCCTTGATCTCTATTAAAAAAAGAAAAGAATCAGGATCATGTTCAAGATGAAATGACATAGGTGGAAGCCAAACTGATGATCACATATTAGAGTAGGGGAAGAAATGGGTTTTTAGGTTTGCTAAAATGATCATTCCCAGTTATATTATGTCCAGTGATAAATAAATAGTAAGCAAGTCAGCGGAAGAGATGGCGAACTGTAGGCCAGAGCAATCTGCGTAATTAGAAAGCCAGACAGGGTGGTAACTTAGATGCTCCCTGGAGATTTACAGAAAGATTGACACTTTGAAGATGACATGATCTAAAGAGCAAAGGGGGCGGCTGAGAAAAAAATCAGAAAAGGTTGGAGGGGATTTTGACACGATCAAGTCTAACAGAGAGGTGGAGCCATTCGTTGGGAATCAACAGCCTCGATAAGCCTGGAAGTGTCACAAAAGACACCAATGCCACGTCTTCGGGCCTTCATGAATGAGTTAGCCATGCAGGATACCACTTGCATGGTTTGTTTTTTGAAAGCTAATGGAGAAGATCTTTTGCTGTAGAATGGATTTTACTGAAAAACAAGACCGGAGGTCTAACAGTGGTGTAGCCGGGCTTGTTTGATACTGTTACGTTTATAGGGGGTAGGCAATGGAATACAGTAGGGCCAGGTAGGATTGTATAGGATAGTGTTTTTATTGTACATTTTAATTCCGTGTCGGGTTGAGTTAATTACCAGGGTCGAAGATGTCCAGTGGGGTCCGTGCAGGTAAGAGCTTCACTACCCTTCACTGCCTCATCCCCCGCGCATATTAACTACGCAATAGTTGAATTGGACGCCTCGGAGTTTAAGCTCGATCGGCTACCCGTTACCTTGGAGGATCTTAATCCCCGGGAACACAACAATTATTTATTTTTTTTGTGTCAGGAGTGGGATTAAGATGTGCAAATAGGAGGCTTGGCCATATAAGAAGAAGAACATAAGACTTTTGCTTTTGTTGAGGATGAGGTGAGGAAAGGAAAGGAAGAGAGCAGCGCTTTCTGCAAGATGGCAAAGGCAGCAAGTGGCATGGGATGTTGGAAGCAAGCTTTTGGTATAAAATGATTAGGTGGATTTGTTTTAAAGGAAAGAAGGCACAAACAAGTTTCTTATTTCAAAAATCTGCCCAGAATGTTCTGCTAACCTCAATGAACTTGACTTGAAATCAAATCAAATCAATCACTTGAAAGGAAATAAAGCAACAATTTATTATTACAGTTTTAGCAAAGGCTATCAGGTGCTGCCTGGCTGGGTGAGCTTTTCCTGGCGGTGGTTTCGTGACATCTTGGACATTGAAAAGGTATGGAGTGATTAGCCTCATGGTGGTTATCTTTTGCCTACATGCTGTTGGGGGCACTGCCTGACCCCACATCCCAATATACACTTTATAGGGGCCTCTAGTGGCTTCAAAAAGCAGAAGTCAAGGCCAAAGTGTAATAGTTTAAACCTTGCTCTGATTCTGATGTACCTAAATCCAAAATTTGGGCACTCTACATGCTACAGAATAACATACAAATGCACAACCACTTGAAAATATTTATATAGATGTGTTAGAGCAGTGGTTCTTAACCTTTTTAAAGGTGCCAAACCCTAACGAACCCACCGAACACTCGCGGAACCCCTCAAATTTGACAAAAAAATTAAGAAGAATTGCATCTTAATGCGTTTTCTGTTCTTCTTTTCGGGAAGCGATCTGGGAAATGCTTGGTTTTGTTTTGGCAAGGGCCACCCTCAAATCATTTTCGCATGCAAGCCTGCTCCTTTTCTTTGTTTTAATGTCCACCAGTTTCGAAAACGCATGTTCGCAGAGATACGTTGTAACGAACGGCGTGAGGATCTCAAGGGCAATTTTAGCGATGTGAGGATACCCTTCCATTTGGGGGCACCAAAACGTTGAGAGTGTTGTTGTGCCGAAGAGTTGTTGTTGAGTCTGGCTCTGCTGAAGTTCGATGAGGTCGTCGATATATTGGTCGTTGACATCTGCCGTTGCAGCGTCGAAAGTAAACGGCTGCCGCACCCATGCTGGGTATTGCTCTTGGTCGGGGAAGTAGCTGTCGAATGACCTTCCCAACTCATCCAAGTGCGTGGCAATCGCTTGCTTCAGCTCCCCCGGTACAGCAGTGCCTCCAACTTCAGACTCATCTTCGATCCCGCTCACGCACTCGTCCAGTAGCGAAAAGTTCACAAAGTTGTCGTTCCCTGTTCGCCGCCTCCACAACGGTAACTTCTTTTGGAAAGCGCTCACCTTTTCTTCAGATTCGATGACATTCATTCCACCGCCCTGCATCTGGCAATTGAGATGATTGAGTGCGTCGAAGATGTCAGCCAAGTACGCCAAGGCGAGGATGAACTCTGACTCTTGGAAGTGCGTTGCATGGCAATGTTGGTGTTCTCACAAAAACAGGGCTAATTCTACACGCAAGGCAAAAACACGGCTCACTACCTTCCCTCGTGATAACCATCGAACGTTAGAGTGGTAGAGAAGGACTTTGAATTCAGAGCCGATTTCATTGCACAGCTCTTTGAAGATGTGATGATTCAGAGCACGGCTTCGCACGTAATTCACAGTTTCAACGACGATTTTCAGAACATTGGCCAGTTTTGGAGGCAGGGTTTTTGATGCCAGCGCATGTCTGTGCAGGCTGCAGTGCGTGACGATGATGTGTGGTGCATCGGCCTTCACCAGCGCTCCAAACCGGAGTTGCATCCCAGCATGTCTGGAGCTCTGTCCGAGCAAACTGCAGACACCATGTTCCATGAGAGGCCGTTGCTTCTGAAGAAGTCGTCCACAAGCTTCTTCACGTCAGCTGCCTCCGTCGTTGTCGTGACAGGCTTTCAGAACAGAAAGTCTTCATTGATCTCGTCTCCTTTGACATAACGCCTTCAACTCCCTCGCCGTGCAGTTTTTTGAAATGTTCCCGTAGTTTTGCTGGTGCTCGGTTGGAGTTGCTCAACTTGACATTGCAAGGCATGCATTGAGGACGCTGACTTCCGTCCCGTTCCGTCAAACACGTGAACCCATACCGCACGTAATCCTCTGACCACTTCCTTTTTTTGCTCGACATACTGCAATAAAAAGAAAAAAGTAACAAACTGATCTTAATTGAGTTCGGGCAAATAATTATCTTACTATAATTCACCAAATGTCCGTCTGTCTGTTCGAAGGTACCGTAAAAACTGCTGAACCAATCGCAAAGATATTTTGGGTGGGTAATCCTGGGACCCCTGGGAGTAAAATAGGCTATTTAGTTTTCCCAATTTCAGCTTTGGTCTCCAGCATTCTCAGGTTTGGACTCCCGCATAACTTTCGCGTTCGCATAACGTTCATTGTGACGATGTTCTCATTGTGACGATGTATGTGTTCACGGTAGTGTTTGACGTGACGGTGTGAACGCAATTTCGTAATGTTTTTCGTTTCGTAATCCTTTAATGAGCGTTTAATGTTTAATGAACGTTTAATGTTTAATGAACGTTTAATGCCCTTCGATGTCCGGGGCCGCACACGCGCTACACTGGACGGGCCAGCGTGTACCTTGCCCTTCGCCGTCAGGCTCGGGTAAACCGTTGAGCCACATCCGTGACGGGGACTGGGGCTTGAGACAGTGTCCCACGAACGAGGATTTCCCAGTAAGCGCGAGTCATCAGCTCGCGTTGATTAAGTCCCTGCCGTTTGTACATACCGCCCGTCGCTACTACCGATCGGACGGTTTCATGAAATCCTCGGACCATCAGTCCCTGCACGGGCTGTTCTCGGCTCGTGCCGGTGCACTGAAAAGATGAGCGAACTTGACTGTCTGGAGGAAGTAAAAGTCGTAACAAGGTTTCCGTCGGTGAACCTGCGGAAGGATCATTATCAGGACAACATGAGAGCGAGCGAGACGTGAGACGTACGTGGTACGTGATCGTCCATGTACTGTTTAGCCATGTACTGTTTAAATTTTGATGATTTGCGTGTGATATGATTCAACATATTTCTGTTATTTTACCTTTTAATTTGGGCTTCCCAATTGAAGCCCTGCCCGTAGGGTGGGTACTGTTGCTAGTATGACAAAAATGAAAAAAGGAACATGCTTAAATATAATCAGTACCCCTCTGAAAACTGATATATTTTAACGAAGAAAACATAACTTATAGTTACGATGACGGGTTTTATTATCTACTCAACTCTATGTCACCTCAAATCCCATTATAATATTACATAGAAAACTGCGAATTGTTAGTTTTGAATTGCGACCAAAGGAGTTATATCACTTCCACCTAATTTTCTGAGTAATTCAATCATATTTTATAGTCACCATCTACTTTTGACTTTAATATAACTCTGAACCCGCCCTGCATATCCACAAACATTTCCAACTTACTTTTCAATTAATCAGTAACTCCAAAGTAAGGTGCGACCAATGACGCACGGCACACGGCAAGCTAATCGAGGCTATTCACTGGAATTTCCGAACACCTGCAAAGTCCAAAATCCAGTAAGTAAGTAAGCAAGTAAGCACCATCAACAGAATAATTAGCAAGTTGCTCATTGACTCAACTTACTACAGTCAGTGTGAAACAACTTATCTTAAACACAGACCAGAGAAACCATGAATGGGACGGGAATACAATTACAAATAACATTTCTATTCGTTCGTAACATACATAGCAAAATAATAATAATATTAATAATAAGCGTAATTCCACATAGATTCAAAATTGATACAAAACTAAAAACAAACAAACAAAAAAAATTGCAATGCGTTTCGGAGGACCGCCGCCAAACCCCTGAGACTGGCTCACTGAACCCCTGGGGTTCGGTCGAACCCAGGTTAAGAACCACGGTGTTGGAGGAAGAACAGGGGGGAATGTGTTCTGCAAATGTTCAGTGGGATTAGTGTGATCATAATTAGGTGTTGGAGGTGCATTGAGTGCGCTTTGACGAAACTAGCAACTAACGAGAACAACACTCAGTAGAGAGCATACCTCCGCCAGGCTGAACAGTTTACGTTTTTTATTTGTCTTGCTGCGTGTTATGAACATAACACTGTACAAATTGAAATTATAGGAGCCAAGTTTCTCCATCTGTAACAATTTATTCTAAAGAGTTTCTGCTGTCGTACAATAATACAAATGGTACTGTTCGAAAGGTCCGTTTACTTGGTTGGAAAGCAAATAATCCATTTATATGGAACAACAATTCGTTTCTTAACTCCATCTACTTGCCTGTTTTAAAATCCCATGTTACTGGATTGAGGAAGAAGAAGCGGGATGCTGAGCTTAATTGTCGGGGTTCCAAAATGTTGCAGTTCCAATAGCAACATTAATTATTCGCTGACAGCAGGAACCCTATACAAGGACATAGGAGGAGCACACACATGGAAATATAATAATACTTTTTGAGCAATAGAAAAAAATATATAAAGTACATGGAAGAAGCACACAAACAACAACAACCACTGACACGACAACAGCAATTACATGTTATAAAATATCCTCTTTGTGTGTTTTCCTTCATTTTACATCCTCATTGACACTCACACATAGACATGTAATATGTTTGTGAAATGTACCATCGTCTTCTACTATAAATGGATGAGGTGTGTGTGAGTGTGTGAGTGTGTGTGTGTGTGTGTGTGTGTGTGTGTGTGTGTGTGTGTGTGTGTGTGTGTGTGTGTGTGTGTGAATAAAAGAGAGAGATAGAATTGTGAGGAACAGAAATGAAAAAACGAGGTGTGTGTGTGTGTGTGTGGCATACTTTTTGATGTCTATTAATTACTTACGTACTATTCAATTGTACCTTTTAGCCCTTTAGACTGCTGAGACCCCTTAGACTTTGGAAGACCCTTTAACACTTGAGACCCAAAAGACCCCAAGGACCCAAAATATCCTGAGGACCCAAAAGACCCAGATAACCCAAAAGTCCTTAATGACCCCAAAAAGTCCCCAATGACCCAAAAAGTCCTTGATGACCCAAAAGTCTCCGATGACCCAAAAGACCCAAAAGTCCCCGACGACCCAAAATAAACCCCTGAGTCTGGCAGGCAGGTACGCTACAAGGCCGTGAAGAGAAATGAAAATTTGGTATAACGGACCAACGGGCCCCCTAGTTTGATTAAATCCGTCAGCGAAGCGACAAGAGGCACGCCTAGTTGTAGTAATTAAATCTCCGATAGAAACTCCATTTGGTTCTGATAAATGTTTGAAACAAATACAACTGGCCATGCATTTCCTCCCCCCCCCCCCCCCACCCCCCTTTTTACATTCCCCCTCTCCCCCCCCCCCCCCCCATTTTCCACTTTACATATCACCTCTATATGTATTGATTGTTTTAAGAATGATTAATTAGTGTAATTATGCAATGTGATATTATCCTATGACATTACGTGAATTAGGATGAGTTAAATGATGTAAATCGAAAAATAGAAGCAAATGAATATGCAAAATGAGAAGATCTTGGCCATGTATACATATTTTATCAAAGCCATCTTTTTTGATTCTCACACTCTCTGAGTCATCTCGCCTGGGTTTGAATCTCGACCCAACTATAAACTGTCATCCTGGTGTTTCAGAGGCAAGGTGATTCATCAATGTGTGTGCCGTCCCTCGCATAATGTTAAACTGGGTGTACCACCTACCGGCATTAGTTTATGGATGTTAAAGATCCAATGGTGTCCTTCAGGAAGAGGAGGCGAGCTATCGCAGGCAACATGAACAATGTCCACGTTCCTGCTCTCACCTAACAAGTCTATTGTCAGGCTGGGTCAGCCAGTTCGTGAAATTATTGGGCCAAACATTTCCCGCCAGATCCCATAAGAAGATTGGAAAAACTGAGGCTCATGAAAAAACAACAATCATATTTGATTCTGACTGTACAGTATTAGTTTGTAAGAAATCCGCTGCAGCCTCTGGTGTTTAGAATGCAAACATAAAGAACCCCCCCTCCCTGACTCATCTTAAGGGCCTATCTCATTGGCGGAGACGTCGCCGCGACTGCCGCGACTGATCAGTCGCGGCAACTCGGGCAACTCGGGCGACTCGGGAGACCAAAAAATGGCTTGCGCTCTCAACAAGGCGACGCCAGGGCGACGTCTACGCCAGGGCGATGATATTCATCACTACTCCTTTCGCTACATTTTTTACATATTTTTGCATGTATTTATTTTAATGCAATTAAATATAAATTCAATGCAATTTAAATATACACTCACATGTAGGTAGGGGCTTCTTGATCTCCTCGAAGATGTTCTGCATATCAACAAGGAAGGTTTCAACCGCTGCTTTCTTGTATTGGTTATCTTTGTATCTTGCATACGATTTATCGTAAAATTCCGGATGATCCTCCCAGAAGTCAGCCATTGCCTCTTGATGCCCCTCTTTCCAATCATATTGTTTTCTAGTCGGATCGCCGCTGGAACCATGTTCCTCATCTTCTCTAGCATCAACTGCTGCCTCAGCATCCACAAACTGCGCTGAAGCTGCTACAACTGCTTCATCCTCCTTCTTCTTGCCCTTCCGGCCCCCACTGCCCTTGGGTGGCATGGTGGAAGGACAGTACTACTCTGGAGTTGGAGCTGTCCCCTGGCAAGACAAGATGGTGGGGCCTCTTCCAAGGCAGTACAAGGAGCAGCAGCAGTAGCAGGAACAAGTACCAAATGATGAAGACCTTGACCGAATCCTGGACCTGACTTGGACCAGGAGTGAAGGCGTCTCGATGATGCCAGCACGCGCTCAGTCACGTGGTCTCTAAAGTGGGCAGCGTCGAGCAGCGTCACGGAGACGTCGCCGCATCGTCGCCGCAACGTCTCCTCAGTCTCCAGCAGGTCGCGGAGACGTCGCCCCAGTCGCGGACAAAATTAGTCTCCGTGACGTCCAAAAAAATCGAACATGTTTGAATTTCCCGCGACTTCCCGGAGACCCGGCTAGTCTCCAGGAGACGTCGCGGAGACGTCTCCGCAACCAGCGGAGACTCGAGTCGCCACCAGGTCGCCACCTAGTCTCCAGGCCAATGAGATAGGCCCTTTAAGGAAGATACTTGGACGAAGAAGAAGAAGAGGAAGGCAGAGTAAAGATGGCGCGATGCTGTAAGCTGCAATTCGTCGCCATATTGAATCATCTAATTGAAGATGCACACAACATAGCACTCAATAGATAGCAATGCGTGAGTCTGGTTGCTGTGTCCTGTGGTTGAAAAACCACGACAGAGTGACAAGAGGAAGAAGAGGAACAAGAAACCTCCCACCTTTCATCATCTGAATGTTGCCACAGATCTCACCACAAGTAACAACTTAAGCTTGACTATTTGTTTTTTGCCATCATCATCAGGAACATACAATCAGGACGTAAGCAGAAAGAAGCTAAAATAAAGAAGTAAAACCAATATGCTTGAAATTAAACCGCATTACGCTCACCGTTCTCGCTCACACCTGCATCAAGCAGACACCTTTAACTGCCCTCACCAATCAGTAGCACCTTATTATAAGCTGGTTAATTAAAGCCCTGAAATGCATTTCCAATTTCTAGCATACACTGAGCATGACCCATAAAAGGCACTCCCTGCTGTCACCCGCATGATTCAGAAAATTACTTGCGTGAAGAACCAACTCATTTATGGAAGATACCTTAAAGTATCGAAAATCCTATAAGCAAGTGCTGACAACACATTGTCTGCAAAAGATACTCTTAATACACAGCGTTCCTTGCTGGGACAAATGCATTTGGAGTCTTTTTTTGACACTAGTGTAAGAAACCTGTATGGCACAAAGACTTGTGATAAAAAAAGGTATAAAGGAGAAGAAAAAACGTTTGATGTAATCTAGGAGGATGGCTGAGGCCAGAAGGTTTGTCTGAGGAACACAAGACAAGTGGTGGTTCGTGTGCATCCTGTGGCGCATCATTATTTGGGGGCGTGGCTCTGCCACTGATGCAATGCCCCCCACTACCAGTAAGGTGGATACTCGTTTTGCCAACCTCAGAAGGATGACAGGTTGAGTCAACCCACCTGGTGTTAATTCAACGTCATGACATGGCCTCAAACTCAGGACTCTTAAGATCTCAAGCCAGCCACCTTAACCGTAAAGCCAACACCAGACTTACAAGACATGTGTAGGCTATAAATGTAACATGTTGTGATGAAATATGTGGGATCAATCAGGCAGTTGTGAGTGAAGGGAACCATAGAGACTGTTTACAGAAGGCTTATCCAGCAGAATATAATGATAGAATATTCCATGAGCAGAACAGCTCTTGAAAAAAAAATCTTTGATATGAAGTTGAAAAAAAAAATTAATATGAAGTTGAAAATTAAACTGAATATGAAGTTATTTCTATGGTGTAGACCATAGGGCAATGCCTGCCGTCTGTAACAGCGTTTGTCTGTATGTATGTATGTATATATGTATGTATGTATGTATGTATGTATATATGTATGTATGTATGTATATATGTATGTATGTATGTATATATGTATGTATGTATTCTGCCGGCATTTTGTGGGTTTATTTCCTTTAAAATTCGTTTTCTCTGCAACCGTTAGTCCGATTGACACAAAATTTTCACGATAGGAGCACCTCCTCCTGTAGAATTTTATTGATAATTGTGACGTCGTATGTTACGTGGTACGGACGCCATCTTGGAAAAGTTTGCCCCTCTATATCTCCAAAACCGCTTTATGGGAAAAAATTGAAAGGTGGCTCTTTGTAAAGTACTCCCCATGGGGAATAACATATGTTAATGATGCTGTCATAGGTGCCTTCATTATGACGTCATAAATCGAAAGTAGAACGCTTGATTTGATCAGTATGAAATGTCCTGTGCGTGATCTAGGGATAAATTGGGTGAAAAAAAAAATCGATGTCACTGGTCACATGGTGCGGCAGCTATATTTTTAGGCGTAGCCTGTAGGGCAAAGCCGTCTGGAACAGTGTTTGTTGTGTTGAGGTGTGCATTCAGCCTGGATTTTGGACGTTTAATAAGGAGGGGGTTACTGGAATAACACATGCCTCATGGAGTTGCTGGGAGGGTCAGAGGACTGAGAAATCAGAGGGAGCAATGTTGGAGAAAAGGTGGTAAAAAAAAACCCAGAGCTTCAGTACAAATCCCACCAACTTGCCTGCATGGTAAAAGCAACAGACGTTGATTTTCAGCCTCATTGTGAGAGATTCCAATTATGGTGAGAGTTTTAGATCCCACAGTATCCAGGAGAGACAGGTTTGATGCTGGGGCACCAGCCCATAGGGAAGATCAGTACTCTATTGAAGCAAAAGCCTTTATATGTAGACGGAGTAGCTCTGATTTTCCAAGGAAAGACTGGGATCATTGGAGAATGCCCAGTCTGTGACTGGCTTTGGAGGCCAGCTTTTCTACGTGATTGGTCCAGGAGAGAATATGGCTGACAGTGAGGCCTAGGAGTTCAAGAGACTGAACCTTAACCGGTGCCTTACCATGAAAATATAGATAAGTGAGTTAATTAAATTATCCTTCTGGAGAGACATAGTGAGACAGTGAGATTTTCCAAGATTGGAGGGCATGGTCCATTTATCAGACCAGCATCTAATCAATTCCAGATCAGCTAAGAGTGATGCAGTTGCAATCTGCCTAGCAGTGTGATAGGGTACCATACAACACAATGTGGAGCCATCTGCAAAAGGAAGAGAGGGTTTTCCATAGCATCAGTGGTCTTTTTTCTCGATAAAAAAAGATTGGCCCGACACTGCCTTGGGGAACTCCAGCCTTCACTAGGAGGGGAGAGTGGATGTTCCATTGATAGCAACACATTGACTGCATGAGTGGAAGAAGTCAGAAATCCAGGAATGAATACGACGTTGAATACCACAGGCCAGGAACTTCTCGGTTAAGATAGAGAGCTTGGCAAGAAAGTCACAATTCCAGAGTCTGTTGAATGCCCGAGGTATGTCCTAGGAGAAGGCCTGACCTCTTAAATGACATTTAGGGCCTCTGGCCATTGCTGCGAAAGGAGTAGCAGCATATCCAGATTTGAACAATGTTACGTGCTCCTCCCCAACCGCTTGGTCACGGTGTACCTCCGAGCCCCGAGAGGAGTCACGGCAGAAAAATGTGTTATTCTGTATGTCAAAGATCAATGGTGAAGCCACACCAATTGTTACCAACAAACAAATATTGTATTAAGATCACACAAGAATAACAGTACAACAATAATAGTAATCAAAAGTACAATCAATATATATCCTATGATGGTACCATCAGTTTCGTAGTATATAACTCACTGTGCTCCAAGTGAGTGAAACAAGAACATTCCCAATGTCTCTTTCCCGGCTTCAAACCAAAGTCGTTGTCTCTTTCCCGGCTTCAAGCCAAAGTTGATCCGGCTTCAAGCCAAAGTCGATCCGCTCCAGCGATCGTCAGAACGATATCCAATCGAGACCAGAATCCCGTTCGGATGACAAGTACAGTCCCGCTGCCAAAGCTGCGCAAAGGCGCCCTCAAGGTGACTGGGAAATCCGAAGGCGCCCTCCAGGCGACTGGGAAATCACGCCCTTGGGTATGGACGTTCCACGGCTCACAGTCGGCAAACCGCAAATTAACCTTCAAAAGCCACGTTGCACACACACACACCAGATACGTCTGAATGCGGTGATAACGGCTGAAGCGAAGCAAAGAAACCTTGCTCGACGCACAAAGTGCGCGAGTCAAAATGGCCGATGGCCCATACTCGAGACGTAACGGCACGACGAGGATTCTCTTTGGAATCAATCGCAAAACCTGACATGCAGGTGAATCTGTCACAGCGATAACAACTCTGTCGCAGGAATCCCTTTCCTGGGAAACCCAAAGTTCACTCGTGACTCTTGCTCGCCAATGTTCACTCCATACCGCAAAGCAACTATGCTTCTTGTCCGACTCCACTCGCTCCGCCCTCTTTTCCCTCTTCCTCTTCTTCGTCCGGTTCCCGATCCGGTTTCCGGTTTCCTTTAACACTAACTTTTTCACCTTTTGAAAACAGTTCATACACAATAAACCTTTTGAAAACAATAATAGTACATGGAATCAAAAATGTTTACAGTGGATGAAAACCACAACAACGGAAGTGACGAATCCGTAACAACAACCATGATGGAATCCACATTGCTCAACACGGATCAAGCTGTTTGAAAACAGAAAATATTTGACATCATCAGCAGCAATGATGGATTCCATGACTCTACTTGTAATTGGAAGGAAGCTGACTGGCCTGTAGTTGATCTGATCTGATTTTTCACCCTTTTTGTACACATGAGTGATGTTTTCTGACTCCCAGGCCTATGAGAGGCAGCCAAAGGAGGGAGCACAGATTGAATAGGATAGACAACAGAAAAGCAAGAACAGTAGAGCAGGTTTTGAGAACATGGGCTCTGATGCAATTGCCAAAACAGGGTTAAAGCTGGACAGAACTTTCTCTACCTTCTCGGTTAAGAAGGATAAGATGATTGGGACAAAGATGGATGGGTTGGGTACATTAAATTTGGAAGCAAAGACAGTTTAGACATTCAGTCTTATCTCAGGAAGAGTCTGCGGTAATGCGATTTTAGGTGAGCGACGGGATGTAGAGGGAGCATACGCCAGAGACAGATTTGACAAGGCACCACCATGACCTTTGAGGAATGAGACTGGTTGAAGAGTTCAGCGTTGATATTTGCAAGATGGCGTTTTCTGGCATGTCTCAGGATGGACACGTACTTATTGTGAGCCTTTTAGAACGAACTAAAGTTGCCCTTGGTCGGGTTAGTTTGCTTTCCATGCTGAGAAAGTAAGCTCTTTGACTCCCCATATGGTTCAGTATATGAGGGTTAGAGGATGGATATGAAAGCTGCAGACGGGATGGGATAAACCAGTGCGTGAAAGAAAGTCGAGGTTTGTGAAAGTGTTCCCAGACAGAATCAATATCAGGTGCTATGGAGTTGGTGGTCCAATTCTTTTGTAAGATGGCAGATTGAAGTTCCTGCCAGTTGGCCTGTGTGAACAGCAACATTCTGCAACATTAATGTTGCTCCCTTACAATAGCCAGAGACGCATGGGCTTTGACAAATCCTTAATTTGTTAAAAATCCTAAGGTAGGCTCTTTGAACCAGTGAGTACAATTCCTGATGTCGTTTTTGTGACATCATACCAAGTTTTTATTGATGTCAGTTATTCATGTCTCCTTAGGACTTAGGTCATTGCATGATCCACATGAATGCACTTTAAGGACTACAAATGATGTTGTAGCGTTTCTTTGTTATCCTTATACATAAAATAGTTATTAAAAATGTAAATCATCTGCACATTGCCATTGTGGTTTTATAAAAGAATCATCCTTAAATAAACATAAAGCAATATATTTTCAAAAGTACACTTTTTTACTGCACACAACAGGCTCCCAGAATGAGAATCGTATGTCTGTCATCTTTATACAAAAACCACCTTTAGAGGCCATTTTTCCCCGCAAAGCGGGGGTTGGCCTTTTTCGGGAACCGTGGTTGTTGTTGTTTTTCGGTCCCCTATTTGAAGCAATGTTTTACGGCCGGATGCCCTTCCTGACGCCAACCCTTTTTGCCGCCTTTAACGACAAACAGTCGTTTCAAATTTTCTGTCATCTTTGAAGCTGTTTAATTTGTTTTCACCCAACATTTTATGGCAAATCGTATCTGGAATAATGAAAAAGATTGTTCAGCTCGATGCTTGATCAATGCTCATGTGAAAGTTTCGATAATATGGCTCTTCACCTGAAAAATGCACCTCAGAGGGGCTTGAGCATCTTCCTGAGATGTGAACGTGAAGCTCCCGGGACACGCTAAGGATGCTTGTGCTGCAGAGTGATGACCAGTTGGTAGGAAGCCTGTTTTGTCGGCAGCAATATAAGTTTTATTTCCCTTCATATATTGCTATGTGGGTGATCTTTAATGGTAGTTGATTGAAGACCCTTTGTTGTAGTTCAGTATGATGGCTCTTCGCCAGTTGGATGTCTGTAAGCCGAGGGATAGATACTGTATGTATCCTGTCCTGAATTCGTAAGCATCATCAACTGCAGCAGTTTTCTGAAGGGAAGAGATGGAATGATGACATGAATTGTTTATTTTGTTGCATCCTTTTTCATAAAGGGAGAAGGCTAATAGGGCAAAATTACTTTTGGAAGAGACATTGTTGTTGTTGCTGTATAACCCCGGACAGTTCTCTCGAACAAGCTCAAGGCACGGAGACAGCCGATCAATCTCACAGGAGTGACCCAGAGTCCCCCACATTCAGGATGTTTTACCCTCACCTTCATGAAGTCAGGGCCATGGGTGTGTGTGTGTGAGAGAGAGAGAGAGAGAGAGAGAGAGAGAGAGAGAGAGAGAGAGAGAGAGAGACAGAGACAGAGACAGAGAGAGAGAGAGAGAGAGAGAGAGAGAGAGAAGGGAAAGAGAAGGGAAAGGGCTGGTCCATGGGGACCGATCGGTACAACCACCACGAAGAGGCATCTCCGATAGTTGTCGAGGGATTGTTATTAAGTTATGGAGATTTTTGGATGTCGCTGCTTTTATAGGAGTCTTGGTTTCGTTCACATCGCCAAATTGCCTTGATTACCCTAAGAGTCAACCATAATGTGTAGACTGGCACCGCATTCAGATCAGATGAGGTGAGATTGGCAGATTACTCTCTTTCTGAAGGTCATTGGTGAGCCAGCTGACTTTTTCCTGACAATGTGATAACAATGGTAACTCTCTTGACACTAAATTGGATTTTAGAAGCTTAGAATCTAAATCTTTAATACATATACTGTATATATTGAAGACCCTTGGTGACCAGGGGAGAGGCCAAGAGTGCCTGAGGCCAGGCGAGCCTGTGTGTGGAGACCCTCTCCGGTGGAACGTACAATGAAGAAGCTATTTTGCTGCTAGGGGCCGATAAGTTGAAGAGGGGGGCAAAGAAGTCGTGAGTCTGTGATTGGGATAGCTGACCCCACAGCCTGAAGCGCCCCCACCATCTTGTTTGTGCAGGACCTCCCTGCTGCTGAGTTGAGGACCACACCTGCATTGTGTAAAAGAGGAAGCCATGGCCTTGCAGGAAATGTAATGGTTGTTGTTGCTGCATATGAGTGTGGGAATGTTCCAATCGGTCCCGTGCAACTTGAAATGTGCAAAGAAGGCCAGATAGCCCATAAAATTGGCTAGGTAGTTTTGAAATCGGGTATTTGGCCTCAGCTGGGGGATGGAGCAGGTGAAATCCACTGGGGAATGTGGTCAAGTGGATGGGATTGTGAATTGGTAAAGGTAAGTTTTAAACAAGGTAGGCCTGTTTGTGTTTTTCGGAAGCCATTCTCTCCCCGCCCCAGGACATCAAAGCAAGGAGACCAGAGAGGGAAAAATTTTGTACATAGTCCTTGTACATTTTTGAATTGCTCGAAACTATCATCGGCCAGCATACGGAGAAGGGAGAATAGGTAAGTTTGCTTCTGCTCGCTTCCCAAAGCCCCTCCTGATTTATTTTGTTGAGGTCAATTAGGTATGTCTGTAAGCATTAATGCTGGAGCTGTTGCACCTGCAGTTAACTTTGCAGGAGCTGTGTTTCTGGTGGGGGACTGGGGGTTGGGTGGGGGTGCTGTGTTACGTTTATGGGGGGGGGGGGGTGTTAGGGATTACCTGAGAACAGATTGAACTACATAGTGTAGCATGGTCTGTGTGTGAGTAGCTAGCCAATATCTATGTAATAAGTAGGGACATGTCAGCTTAAGGATTGTTTGTTTGAATATACACCATACGGAGGGTGGGCGTTATATTAACATAGTGAGGGATTAAGTGAGGGAAACATATGCAAAACCTCCTGTAAAAATTCACCGGGTGGCAGGGAAGAGCGAGCCAGATAGCAATGGGACTCTAACAGGCAAGGAGAGAAGGGGGCGGAGCTATGATCATCTCATGGAGGGGGTGGAGCCCAATACCTCGAGGGGCGGAGTTTGGTAAGAGAACAAGGGGGAGGAACTGAGAGGCATGAGGGATCGTGGAGTTCTGAGAACGAAGAAGCAGAGCGTTGCCTGGGGAGAAGAGGGAGGAGCCTGTAGCACTACTTTCAGTGCGCTTAGAGGAGCGGGAACAGTTCTGAGGATATTTTAGAGAGTCTGAACAGAGCGCTAGAGGATTCCACTGAGTTTGAAGAGATCTTACAAAGTTCCAATAGGAGAGGAGAACTTTAAGGAGGTCGTCCTACCTGCTTTTTCTACATTCTTTAAAACTCCATTTTATTCAAATTGAATTACATACTGGAACGCTGTAGAACACAAATCGTCTTGGCACTTTCAAAAACCTGCTTAGCAGTGCTTGGAAATAAAATATTCACGCCATGTCATGCCCTGAGGGCAGAGTAAATCTGAGATTCAGTATTCAGACAAATATGGTAGTGCCGTGGATATGGTTACTATCCCATAATTTCATTTATCCTATTATTTATTTAACGCCTATAATTCAAGGTTCACAAACAAAACTAACATATATCATGCTCGGAAACGCAAAGCAAGAGGTGAAAAGACAATTTCCACCTCTTTTTTCGAAAGACTGTGTGGGTTAAAGTGTTCTATGATCTCTATAGTTATTATTATTATTATTATTATTATTATTATTATTATTACATACCTTATCTTTTTACTATTTCCTCCTCAACTTCCCTACCCTCTCTCCTCCTTCCTGTCATCCCACTTCCCTTTTCTTTTTCAATTCTCTTTATTCTGAATTAACCTCTCCCTTCCTTTTTACGAATGTCCCCTCACCCCATCCAATGGAGAACTCATGCATATTTGCATCCCATATTGATAACCAATAGAATCTTGTAATCTGTTTTTTTTAGGTCACTTCAATTTTTGATTCATCAAAGTTCGGTCATGACAGATGACTACAGATAAATAATTAATTACTGAGAGACAGTAAACTCCAAAGACCTTGAATAAATACCTCGGAAACAGCTAGATCTTGCTCAAGGAATTACGAAGATCACAAACGTGACAATCAGCTCAATACGTCATCAGTACTGATCTACATGAGAATACTTCATCACTTCCTCCTTCCCTTTAAGAATCTTGGATTTTTTCGGCCCACGTGCAGACTTGATGGCATTGCCTGTTGCCAGGTGCGAAAGTGAAAAGCACCATGTAAATGTGTCTGCTTCACCAAAACGACATGGCGTTAAGCCATGCACAGCACTATAATAACACGCAATGACAGTTTTCATTCCTTACAGAACCTATGACCTTTTTGAAAACCTGTTTAAAATTAAGCTCATAATAGATGGCTTGGAAGCAGCTAATACATTCTGCAATATATGAATATGTGTACAGATGGCATCAGTACAACACAAAGCAAAAGTAGTCAAATAATCATGTAGTGAAACGGGGGCTTAGCCATATTAAAAACAAGTGTGTTTGTTTCCCAATGGATTGGCTGTCTTGCTTTGATATGGAAAAAGGTGCAAAAACAGGAGGTAACTAGAACGCCACTCAGTAGAGCGCATACTCCCGCCGTGGGTTTAGTTGGAATAATACGTTTTGTTTAACATCCCCTCTCCCCAAAACAATAAATGAAAAAGAAAGTAAGCCCTAACTGTCAGAGAATTTATTTTGATATATCTCGGAATTGGAGGAGAAAAACATCATTTAAGAATAAGAATAAAAGCTTTAATGCAGAAAAACAGAAAAAATCTTTCCCAAAAAAATTTCCCAAAAAAATTCCTGGATCCGGAATAATATCCTGAGCTTCACCAAAAACTAATCGATTCTTCCTTATCCCAAGGGCAATCATCCCACCAACTTTCATCCAAATCCGTTCAGAACTTTTTCAGATATCTTGTTCACAAACACACGAACATACGAACACACACACACATGGACGGACACGATCGAATGCGTTACTCCCTGGCGGGAGTAATAAACCTGAAAATCGCAGTCAGAACCAGAATTATTTATTTGGTCTGGGAAGCCCATGCGAGGTTTCCTCTTCTTCAGCCTCTCACAACCCTGCGCGAATATGCGATCTTTTTTTTTAAAGTTGGAATTTTGCCAAATCTGTTTTATTAGTTTGTTAATATACCTCAGCCATTGACAAATCTGGAACTAAGTCTTTATAAGTTCATCAAATAATGACACCGCGATTGACATTCGCTGAGCTAAATGTTGATATCTCTTCTGAGGTAAAAAAAAAAAAAAAAAAAAAAACAGTTTTAAAGCATTACACGTATCAATCGATACATTTTATAAAACGGGGAAACCTAATGCACACTTTGGTGGTTTTAAAATGACAGAATATGTCTTTATTAGAAAGAAAAAAAATGTACATTGAAGACGACGCTGCTAAAAAATACACCGCTCTAACGCATAACCACGAGTTTAAACTACATTTACAACAAATATGAAAACTATTTTCATATCACAATGTTAAATATAGAATATATAGAAGATAATGTTAAAAAAAAAATGAGCCCTATCTTCCAATGGTAAAAAAATCCTTCAAAAAATTCCTGGATCCGGAATAATATCCTGAGCTTCACCAATAACTAATCAATTCTTCCTTATCCCAAGGGCAATCATCCCACCAACCTTCATCCAAATCCGTTCAGAACTTTTCCAGATATCGTGTTCACAAATACACGAACACACACACACACACACACACACACACACACACACACACACACGGACACGACCGAATGCATTACTCCCTGGCGGGTGTAACTAGAACAGCACTTGGTAGAGAGCATACCTCCGCCAGGCTGAACAGTTTAGGTTTTGTATCCCGCTGATAGGCCGGATCTGGATCCGGACCTGACCAAAATGTAATTGGCTTGTTCTTGTCCCCTAACCAACTCATCCCCAAAGTTTAGTCTTAAGACATCCCTAACTTTTTTACATATGTTATACCTGTATATCGCTTTTCGCCCGATCCCTCAATGTTGAAGAATCACTTGAAAATTAAATAATTCTCATATCCGAATCCATATTCAGATCTTCACCAAAATGGAATCCATTTGTCCTTGTCAGACACCCAACCTCTCCACCAAGTTTCGTCCAAATCGGTCCACAACCTTTTGAGATATCCGGCTATATATCGGTTTTAGCCCCATCTTTCAATGGTGAAGAATCACTGAAGAATTTCTCTGATCCGGATTCGAATCTTCACAAAAATTGAATCAATTCTTCCTTGTCACCTAACCACCTGATTCACCAAGTTTCGTCCGAATTTGTCCACAACTTTTTCTTTTTTTTTGTACACTGAATCGAGGCTCGTGAAAGAGCTAACATTTACTTCACAAACAAATCAACCAGACAAACAAAATATATAAAAAGAGGGAGCGGAAGACAGGATGGGGAGAGAAGGGGCAGCACACAAACACAACATTTGAGAGCAGGGAGATGTGTGGGAGGGAGAGGGCTTGGGGGGAGGAGGCGTGGGAAGGGGGGGGGGGGGGTGGGAGAAGTATAAAACACAAGGACACCAAGGACTTAAGGACTTCCAGGACAGAAGTTGGTATTTCAAAAAAGTGGAATTGGGGTGAAATAAGCGGGGGTAGAAAAGATCAAGGTTTTGGATGGGGGAAGATAAGAGATGGTGGTGAACAGCTGTTTTAAAGACCTGGAGGGTGGAGTGGGATTGAAGAGAGTGAGCGAGTTTGTTCCAGAGGCGGGAGAAAAGAGGAATGAAGGTGAGCAGAAAGTCTTGATTTTGGCAGTTTAACCATAAGAGGGTTGCAGGCAGATATTGTGCGACCTGTAGGAATATTTGCGGGACAGAGCCCAGAGAGAGCTGGGGGGGTGGGGGGGGCAAGGCCAGAGAGGAGTCGGTAGAAGACGGAAAAACCACCAACCTGCCTGCAGTGAGTGAGTGAGAGGCCCTTGGAGTTAGCTTCATCGCGGGAGATTCCAATGATTCTGAATGCTTTGGTTTCAACAGCGTGACGACGAGCTAGGTGTGAGGCAGGAGCACCAGCCCAGAGGGGAGAGCAGTATTCCATTGAGCTGCAGATGAAAGCCTTGTATGTGGTGAGGAGCTCAGGTGTGCCAAGGAATGACTTTGCACGACGGAGGATGCCCAGTCGGCGACTGGATTTGGAGGCCAGATTTGAAATGTGGTTTTCCCAGGAAAGATCATGGCAGATAGTGAGACCCAAAAGCTTGAGTGACAGAACTTCTTGGAGAGGATTATTCAAAAAGTGGATGGGAGGGTTGTCCAGTCGGTATTTTCGGAGAGACATCGTAAGAGTGTGAGATTTGTCAGGATTGAAAGACATGTTCCACTTGTTTGCCCAGTCTGTGATTTTGTCCAGGTCTGCAGAGAGTGAGGAGGCTGCAGACTGCCGATCTGAGGGATGAAGAATGGAGCGACAGAGAGTAGAGTCATCAGCAAAGAGATAGAGAGGATTTTCAAGAGAGTCAGAGAGATCATTGATGAAGACCAGAAAAAGCACAGGGCCAAGAACACTGCATTGGGGAACTCCAGCCTGAACAGGAAGAGGAGATGAGAGAAACCCATTCAGGGCCACACGTTGACTACGACTAGAGAGGAGGTCCGCCAGCCATGCGTGGAGATTTCCATGGATACCAAAAGAGGAGAGTTTGGTGAGCAGAACGGGGTGCTAGACCGTATCGAAGGAACGTGATATGTCAAGGGAGACAGCTCTAATTTCCTGTTTGGCATTGAGGACCTCCATCCATTGTTGAGAAAGCAGAAGCAGCATGTCCAGAGTAGAGTGACCAGGTCTGAAACCAAATTGATGATCAGAGATCAAGCCATTGGAGAAGAGGAAAGATTTCATATCTGAAGCAATGATGGATTCCATGACTTTGCTGATAATTGGGAGAAGGCTGATTGGTCTGTAGCTGCTGGGATCTGTTTTTGCACCTTTTTTGTGCAAAGCGGTGATGTTGGCAGATTTCCAAGCAGATGGCAGATGACCTTGAGCAAAAGAGAGGGTGAAGAGAACAGAGAGAGGGAGTGAAAGAGCGGAAGAACAGGATTTTAGGACCCGTGGGCTGATGCCGTCAGGTCCAGTTGCAGAATCAGAGTCGAGGGTTGAGAGAAACTTTTCCACCTTGTCAGGAGGAAAGGACACAGAGTCCAGGAGCAGCTGGGTATGACTGGATACGGTGGGTACAGAGAGGGATGGGTTTGGGACACAAGATTTAGAGGCAAACACAGAGTTGAGGCATTTAGCTTTTTCACGTGCGGAGTCAGCCGTGTGGCCGTTTGAGGTGAGGGAGGGGATGGAGGGGGAACAAACACCAGAAACAGATTTGACCAGATGCCACCAGGATTTGGAAGAGGGAGACAGATAAGAGAGTTCGGTCCTGAGAACGGAGAGATATTGTTTCCTGGCTCTCCTGAGGGTGGACACACACTTGTTTTGGGCTTTGTGAAAGGAAATGAGATTTCCTTCCATTGGATTTGCTTTCCAGGAGATGAAAGCAAGTTGTTTCTGGGCAATAGCCTCACCACAAGAATCCGTGTACCATGGACGGGAGGAAGGGTATGACAACTGAAGACGAGATGGGATAAATCTGTGCATGAGAGAGAGCAATTTACTTTGGAAGAATTCCCAGGATGAGTTGATGTCAGAGGTGGTTGAGATGGGAGACCAGTCCAGATGATTGATGGCTGCTTGAAGCCAGTTGCTTGAAGCTTGAAGCCAGTTGAAGAAATGCCAGTTGGCCTGAGTGAAATGCCAGACTCGTCGACGCTGAGGAGGCTCTCTGAGAATGGTCAGAGAGATGTCCACTTTAACAGACACATGATCAGATGAGCCGATTGTAGCAGAAGAAGAGCAGCAGACATTTTCAGGGAAGTTAGTCATAACCAAGTCCAGAAGAGAAGATGCTCCGTTTACTGAGATCCGGGTTGGGAAATTGACAGATTGTGTCAGTCCCAGTGAGTCACAGAAGTCCTTTGCTGAAGAGCCATGGCTGGTGAGAGAGGTACCCAGTCCCAGCCAACTGCCATGGTGACAATTGAAATCACCACATATGAGGAAGAGAGAGTTGGGATGGGTAGATAGAAGTTGGTCCATATTATCAGACAGTGAGATGTAGATGGAGTCATCACTGTTTGGTGGACGGTACAACACACATATGAACAAAAGGTAGGAGCGAAGGGGAAGCCGTAGCCAAAGGTATTCCTGGGGGTGAGGGCAGTGGAGGGCGAGTGAGGAAGAGAGTTTTTTTTATAAAGATAGCAACCCCACCTCCAGGACGAGGCTCAGGTCTATCATACCGGAGGAGGGAGTAACCTGGGAGCGATACCAAGGAATCAGAGACATCATGAAGGAGGAACTTTTTGGAAGGAGGTGGGAGAAGGAAGAACCTTTGGCCCTCCTCCTTCGTGGAGGAAGGAACTTTTTGAGATATCGTGCTATAAATCGTTTTTAGCCCTATCTCTCAATGGTGAAGAATCACGTAAAGAATTGTCAGATCCAGATCCGGATCCTCACCAAAATCGAATGATTTTGTCCTTGTCACATACCAAAGCTCTCCACCTAATTTCGGTCAAATCCGCAAAGATATCCTGTTCACAAACAGACAGACAAATCAGACGGTAGCCTGACAGGAACATTGACCTTATGCATTTTGAGAAAATCGAGAGAACATTGACCTTTGAACAAGGTCATTTTGACGAACAAGGTCATTTTGATGAACAAGGTCATTTTGACGAACAAGGTCATGTTTTTCAACTCATTTGTGTCAAGTTTGATTTCACGTAGCACAAACACTTTTGTTCTATCTATGTTATGCAAACGACGTCACTGTGATCACCTTGACCTTTGACATATATAGCCAAATAACATTGACAGCCTCACTTTTTTTATCAGGATCCTCTGGTAAAGTTTGACGAAGATAGATGAAAGTGTTTGCGTATTATCGCACTCACAGACAAACAAACACACAAACAAAAACAAGACAGACCGACATATGACGAAAATTTTAAATTTTTGTCATAACAAACAAACAGACAGACAGGGGTGAAAATATAACCTCCATCCACCTTTGGTGGCGGAAGTCATAAAATGTGTTTCAAAGCACGAACATGACCACACATAATTGCCTGTTTCATCATGTAAACATGTAACATTTGAACCAGACAGCATACTGAGTTTTCAATCTACGACAACTGGAAATTCCATCACATGTGACTGCTGGTTTTCAGGAAAACTGGTGATTGGTCATGCAAATCTTGCATCATGTAATACAAACATGATAAAGTTTGCTTTACGGTTATAAAATTCCCCCAACTAACTTACAGGGGGCACTGCATCAGCGGCACTGCGACACTCCTATAAAATGAATAAACCAGTTTCCAAGTGCTGCACACGAGTTGTTGTAAAAACCAGATCTACAACATTGTCCCAATAGTAGGTTTAATTCAGTTTCGATCTCTAGCAACACCTGTAAGAAATCACAAGCATTGTATCAGTAAACCATAATCATAGAAGTAACAATGGATTAGCAATTAGTACAAGCAAGCCTGGAACATCTAGCAATACGCACCATTCGAGTATGCACTACCACACAGAATAAATGTCACAGGAATGTGTCGGAGCGATGTCCGTCCGAGTTCTTATAGAAGCCTCTCAGTGGTCGGAGACAGCATAGCACCTGGGTTCAACTTCGACACAATTTCATTACATTCTCCCCGCCGTTAAAACTACACTTCCGCGAAGGCAGAAATCAAGCTAGCAGCACATATCATCAGAAAGCAACAGAGTAATATCAATGAGCAGCAGTTGTCAGTCTATGTCAGTCAGTCCAACCATCGCGGTCGGGGCAGCGAATTTCTCTCCCGGCGCGGGTCCAGTAACCACCGGGTACTACATCCCCAAGACCGGAGTCCCCCGTATCGGAGTATCCGCCTAAATCGGGTGCCGGCGGTGGCCCCACAGGGCCAACCGGATCGGGTGCATGTAGCGGGGAGGAAGCCGGTAGATGCTCCATTGTCAGATCAACTGGGTCGTAAGCCGGCTCGTAAATTCCCCGCATGGGGCCAGGTGGCGTACCGAGACAGTAGACTCCCGTCCATTGGGCAACAACACACGAGCGTGCTCGGGATTAGCTTGAAGAACCTGCACCTTGTCCACAAGCGGGTCATATTTACTCGTGCGAACCGCGCGTTTGAGAAAAGCCGGTCCTGGCTCAGCAAGCCAGCCCGGTAAAGGTCGAGTACTGCCCGAACGCCGCGAGTAACGAAACATCTGGTCGTGGGGAGTTTGATTTGTTGCAGTGCACAATAAAGTCCTTATCGAGCTTAATGCCCCAGGTAGTGACCAAGCCCATTGGTCTAGTCCTAGGCCGCGGGACTTAAGACTCAGAGTAATGGCCCTCCATGTAATGCCATTGAAGCGTTCTACCTGTCCATTCGCCTGTGGCCTATACGGAGTAGTATAGCTCGAAGCGACATTATGCTGGAGCAAGAAGTTTCTCACATCCTGGGACAAGAACACCGCGCCTTGATCGGTGTGCACATAGGCCGGATTCCCAAACATAGAAAACAAGTTCCGCAGGCACCGGATAACCGTAGCAGCAGACATATCACCGCACGGAAAAGCAAAAGGGAATCTAGAGAACTCATCAACGATCGTGAGGAGATAACGAGGATTACTCGAAGCCGGTGAAGCCGGCAGGGGTCCTTTGAAGTCCATCGCTAATCTCTCCCAAGGCCTAGTGGCTTGGACCAACTTACCCATCGGAGGGTTGTAGAAGCGAGGTTTGAGTTCAGCGCAAACGGAACAAGTGCGACAGAGCCGACAAACATCCTCAACAGAATAGGGCAAGTTACGACTGCGCACATAATGAGCGAAACGCGTCACTCCGGGATGGCACAAGGTGTCATGAAGAACGCGCAGATCCTCAAAAGAGGTGAGGCTCGCCACACATCGCAGGCCGCGATAAAGCATCGGCAACGAGGTTATCCCTCCCTGGGCAATATTTGATTTTGTAACAGAAATCGGCTAGTTCAATCCGCCAGCGATTGATTTTCTCATTCTTAATGCGTTGAGCATGTTGCGTGTCGTACATAAAGGCAACACTTTGTTGGTCCGTAATTATCTCAAAACATTTGCCAAGCAAATATGGCCGCCAGCATCTGATAGACTCAATGATGGCGTACGCCTCCTTTTCAACAGACGAGTGTCTTGTTCCGTGGAGGAGAGAGTCCTTGAAAAGAAGGCCACAGGTCGCCCCCCTTGAGAGAGTGTAGCAGCTATCGCGTGATCCGAAGCATCGCTTTCCAAATCAAAGGACTTGTTTTCGTCTATCGTCGACACAGCGGCGCCAGCTATGTCGGACTTCAGGCCATGGAAAGCAGCCTGAGCAGCACGACTCATGGGGAACACATCGCAATTGACAAGTGGGCGGAGCTTCTCGGAAAAATTTTGAACCCACTTAGAGTAATGGGCAAACAGCCCGAGAGCGCGCTTCAAAGAGGCTCGATCGTGGGGCGGGGCCATGTCGAGTAAGGGGATGCAGACGCTCCTTATCCGGAGCAAGAGAGCTGTGGGTCACGGTGTACCCCAGGAGATCTATCGTTCGAGCAGAATAGCGACATTTAGCCTCGTTCATAATCAGGCGATACTTGTGCGCAACCTTGAGGAAGCGCTTCAGATTAGCATCATGATGTTCTTTGTCGTACCCACACACCGTGAGATTATCCAGATAAACAAAGAAATCGGTTAAATTCTCCTTAGCGATGAGGTCGTCCATAGCCCTTTGGAAGCACGCTACCCCATTCGTGACCGTGAAAGGCAGCCGGGTGAACTGGGGCAACCTCTGTCCGGATTCAAACGCAGTGTAGATGCGATCTGCCTCGGAGATTGGAATCTGATGATACGCACTACGTAGATCGAGAGTGCTGTATACCGAATATTGTGCGACCTGCCGTACCAGAGAATCCATTCCCGGGAGCGGGTAGGCGTCCAGTTGGGTAAACCGATTAATCGTCTGCGAATAGTCGATCACCATGCGTTTGCAGTGTGATTCTGTTCGAACCACCAAAACTTGGGCCCGCCAAGGCGACCGACTAGGTTCTATAATACCTTCCTTTAACAGCTGCGCAGTCTCTTCAGCAATTAATTGCGTGTCAGCCCATGAGTAGCGTCGCGATTTAACAGCCACCGGAGTACAGTCAGTAGTCATATTGGGAAACAGCGACAGTGGTTCAATTTCCATCCCTGCAAGAGCACACACAGCAAGAGTATCAGTACTACCAAATTCCATTTCCAAACGCCCATGTCGCTGGAGAATATCGTGTCTTAGCAAAACCTTTTTTTTTTTCTTTTTTTTTGTATACAAGATCGAGGCTCGTGAAAGAGCTAACATTAATCACACAGAAAGACAAACCGACACATAAAACATATAACATGGGGAGCGGTGGACAAGATGGGGAGAGAGGGGGAAAGACACAAACACAACATTTGAGAGCAGGGACATCGAGAGAACTCCACACATAATGCTGGTAAGACCATTAAATGTACATCCGGAAACATTCGACCCTTAATTACAAGCTTCAGTCGACATTCCCCATTTGTGCTGAGCCATAGCCCTTGAGAAGCCATGAAGATTCTGCGTTTTGTCCCGAGAATCGGCCAGCCATGCTTCTGAACAAGTCAAAAATCGCCATAACTATCAGTGGATCCCGTGTCAATCAAAGCATTTGCAAAAATTCCTTCAATCCTGAGTGGGATAATAGCGCGGGACAGGCCAGGTGGCCCTGCAGATGTTGAGTCATCGAGAGGAGGCGCTCGAGCCTCGCGTGTGGATCTGACACCAGCTAATGTCTTTCGTGCCGTTGAAGTCGCTTGTAGGCCAGTCGTGCCGCCACCAGAGGGCGCTCGTGCCACGCGCGAAGATCCCAGCTTTCTTGTTGTCAAAGTGGATCGTAGGTCGGTCGTGCCACCACCAGAGGGCGCTCACGCCACGTGCGAAGATTCAAAGCCAGCGTAGGCAGATCGGGGAGCTAAACCCGGAAGAGGGCTGCGCGTCGAAAGAATTCCTGTCAAGGACGATCGTGCTGCGTACCGCTGTGATTGCGTGAATTGTTTAGTCGGTGCGGCGAGTCTCATCAAGGTCGAGCTCTCAGCTAGGGGCCCACGGAGAGGGGCGATTCCAATCAAGGCCGGGCGAGGCGCGCGAGGGGCCGTTCCTTCCGCGGGCGCGGAGATAAGCACATTCAGCGTCGAGCGAGCTTGCCGGCCTCATGGCGAATGACAAACTTTTGCAAAGTGACCCGTCTTCGAACACAAATGACACTTCACCTCCTTAGCCGGACAAACTGACCTGAGATGGTTCCGATTCCCGCAGAAATAGTACATTGTGTTACTTCCTGGCTTGGGTCCAGCCGCAGTGGCCGCTGTCAAACTCGGGTCCTCAAGCGCATCAGGTGCCTCCAATTCCGGCGAGGATGCAGCATCCTCTAGCTCGGCGGTAGCTCTCTCCGGTCGTGTCTGTCGGGATATCCCTGCAGTGACGTACGGGCGTTCATACGAGTCGGCTTGTACCTGCGCTTCGGTGTACACGTGGGATAACCGAAGGGCTGTTTCGAGGGTCAAGTCATCTTTTTCGAGGGTCAAGTCATCTTTTTCGAGTAGTCTTTGTCTGATGACCTGCGACCTAATGCCTGAGACAAAAGCATCGCGAGCAAGTTTTTTTTTTTGTTTTTTTTTTTATTTTTTTGTTGTATACAATATCGAGGCTCATGAAAGAGCGAACATTAATCACACAGAAAGACAAACCGACACATAAAACATATAACATAGGGAGCGGTAGACAAGATGGGGAGAGAGGGGGAAGGACACAAACACAACATTTGAGAGCAGGGACCGAGAGACATGGAGACATCGAGAGATCTGAGAGAGGGCGAGGGCTTTGGGGGGGGGGGGGGGCGTGGGAAGGGGGCAGTGGGAGAGGTATAAAACATATGGACACTGCCAGGACTTCCAGGAAAGAAGTTGGAATTTCAAACAAGGTGGATCTGGGGTGAATTAGCGGGGGTAGAAAAGTTCAAGGTTTTGGATGGGGGAAGATAAGAGATGGTGGTGAACAGCTGTTTTAAAGACCTGGAGGGAGGAGTGGGATTAAAGGGAGTGAGGGAGTTTGTTCCAGAGGCGGGAGAAAAGAGGAATGAAAGAGTGAAGGTGAGCGGAGAGCCGAGATTTCGGCAGTTTAACCATCAGAGGGTTGCTGGCAGATCTTGTGCGACCTGTAGGAATATTTGGGGGACAGAGCACAGAGAGAGCTGGGGGTGCAAGGCCGGAGAGGAGTCGGTAGAAGACAGAAAGACCACCTACCTGCCTGCGGTGAGTGAGTGAAAGGCCCTTAGAGATATCTTCATCGCGGGAGATTCCAATAATTCTGAAAGCTTTGGTTTCAACAGCGTGAAGCCGAGCTAGGTGTGAGGCAGGAGCACCGGCCCATAGGGGAGAACAGTATTCCATTGAGCTGCGGATGAAAGCCTTGTATGTGGTGAGGAGCTCAGGTGTGCCGAGGAAGGACTTCGCACGACGGAGGATGCCCAGTCGGCGACTGGCTTTGGAGGCCAGCTTGGAAATGTGGTTTTCCCAAGAAAGATCATGGCAGATAGTGAGACCCAAAATCTTGAGCGACAGAACTTCTTGGAGAGGATTGTTGAGAAAGTAGATGGGAGGGTTGTCCAGTCGATCTTTTCGGAGAGACATAGTAAGAGTGTGAGATTTGTCAGGATTGAAAGACATGTTCCACTTGCTTGACCAGTCTGTGATTTTGTCCAGGTCTTCAGAGAGTGAGGAGGCAGCAGACTGCCGATCTGAGGGAAGAGGAATGGAGCGGCAGAGAGTGGAGTCATCAGCAAAGAGATAGAGAGGATTTTCGAGAGAGTCAGAGAGATCATTGATGAAGACCAGAAAAAGCACGGGGCCCAGAACACTGCCTTGGGGAACTCCAGCCTGAACAGGAAGAGGAGATGAGAGAAACCCATTCAGGGCCACACGTTGACGACGACTAGAGAGGAAGTCCGCCAGCCATGCGTGGAGATTTCCATGGATACCAAAGGAGGAGAGTTTGGTGAGCAGAGCGGGGTGCCAGACCGTGTCGAAGGCACGTGATATGTCGAGGGAGACAGCTCTAATTTCCTGTTTGGCATTGAGGACCTCCATCCATTGTTGAGACAGCAGAAGCAGCATGTCCAGAGTAGAGTGACCTGGTCTGAAACCAAATTGATGATCAGAGATCAAGCCATTGGAGAAGAGGAAAGATTTCATATCAGAAGCAATGATGGATTCCATGACTTTGCTGATAATTGGGAGAAGGCTGATTGGTCTGTAGTTGCTAGGATCTGTTTTTGCACCTTTTTTGTGCAAAGCGGTGATGTTGGCTGATTTCCAAGCAGATGGCAGTTGACCTTGAGCAAAAGAGAGGGTGAAGAGAACAGAGAGAGGGTGAGATAGAGCAGCAGAGCAGGATTTTAGGACCCGTGGGCTGATGCCGTCGGGTCCAGTTGCAGAATCAGAGTCGAGGGTTGACAGAAACTTTTCCACCTTGTCAGGAGGAAAGGACACGGAGTCCAGGAGCAGCAGGGTACGACTGGGTATGGTGGGTACAGAGAGGGATGGGTTTGGGACACAAGATTTAGAGGCAAACACAGAGTTGAGGCATTCAGCTTTTTCACGTGCGGAGTCAGCTGTGTAGCCATTTGAGGTAAGGGAGGGGATGGAGGGGGAACAAACACCAGAAACGGATTTGACCAGACGCCACCAGGATTTGGAAGAGGGAGACAGATAAGAGAGTTCGGTCTTGAGAACGGAGAGATATTGTTTCCTGGCTCTCCTGAGGGTGGACACACACTTGTTTCGGGCTTTGTGAAAGGAAATGAGATTTCCTTCCGTTGGATTTGCTTTCCAGGAGACGAAGGCAAGTTGTTTCTGGGCAACAGCCTCACCACAAGATTCCGTGTACCATGGACGGGAGGAAGGGTATGACAACTGAAGACGAGATGGGATAAATCTGTGCATGAGAGAGAGCAATTTACTTTGGAAGAATTCCCAGGATGAGTTGATGTCAGAGGTGGTAGAGATGGGAGACCAGTCCAGATGATTGATGGCTGCTTGAAGACCGTGCCAGTTGGCCTGAGTGAAATGCCAGACTCGTCGACGCTGAGCAGGCTCCCTGAGGATGGTCAGAGAGATGTCCACTTTAACAAGGACATGATCAGATGATCCGATCGGAGCAGAAGAAGAGCAGCAGACATTTTCAGGGAAGTTAGTCATAACCAAGTCCAGAAGAGAAGATGTTCCGTTGACTGAGATCCGGGTCGGGAAATTGACAGATTGTGTCAGTCCCAGTGAGTCGCAGAAGTCCTTTGCTGAGGAGCCATGGCTGGTGAGAGAGGTACCCACACCCAGCCAACTGGCATGGTGACAGTTGAAATCACCACATATGAGGAAGAGAGAGTTGGGATGAGTAGATAGAAGTTGGTCCATATCATCAGACAGCGAGATGTAGATGGAGTCATCACTGTTTGGTGGACGGTACAACACACATATGAACAAGAGGTGGGAGCGAAGGGGAAGCCGTAGCCAGAGGTATTCCTGGGGGTGAGGTGGAGAGAGTGCAGTGCAGGGCGAGTGAGGAAGAGAGTTTTTGATAAAGATAGCAACCCCGCCTCCAGGACGAGGCTCAGGTCTATCATACCGGAGGAGGGAGTAGCCCGGGAGAGATACTATGGAATCAGAGACATCATAAAGGAGGAAAGTTTCTGTTAAGCAGATCACGTCTGGTTTGACAGAAGCAACCTGTATGGAGAGATCAGTTAAGTTTGAACGAAGGCCCCGGATGTTTGAGGTCCATACCGTTAATGAAGAGGAAGGGGGAGCATCAGATACAGAACAGGGGGGAGGAGGGGTAGGGTAAGATGTGGAAGAGGTGGAAGAGGTAGGGAGAGCTGTTGAAGGTGTGTCAGAGATTTCAGAATAGCTCGGAGAAAGGGAAGGATGGGGCGGACAAAAGGTTTGATGGTGATTG
Source organism: Myxine glutinosa (assembly GCF_964187855.1). Lineage (NCBI taxonomy): Eukaryota > Metazoa > Chordata > Myxini > Myxiniformes > Myxinidae > Myxine > Myxine glutinosa. The sequence continues at coordinate 80,740,959 of NC_136269.1, forward strand.
GGTGAGCCACAATGAGGTGTTATTTGAGGAGGGGGAAGAGCGAGGCAGAAGGTTGGGGGAGATGGAGGTGAGAGTTTGAAGGGGGAAGAAGCGGGGAGGACGCTTTGAGGAGGGGGAGTGAGCGGGGGAAATTGAGAAGCAATGAGGGTGGGGAGATTTGAAGGGGAGGGGTGAGGGGGGAGTTTGGGAGGGAAGGGACAAGGGGAGGGATTTGAAAGGGATGGGATATGGGGGAGATTTGGAGGGGTGGGGTGAGGCAGGAGTCTAGGAGGGGAGGGGCGAGGGGGCGTCTTGGCGGGGAGGGGTGAGGGAGTAGTTTAGGAGGGAGGGGGCAAGGGGGGAGATTTGAAAGGGATGGGGGATGGGGAAGATTTGGAGGGGAGGGGTGATGGGGAAGATTTGGAGGGGAGGGGTTATGGGGAAGATTTGGAGGGGAGGGGTGAGATTGGATTTTTGAAAGTGTACGATTTATGGGAAACGAACATTTATTGCAAAATGAGTTTCTTGTGACCTTCGAGTTAAAAATACGTTTAAGGACGCTGGATGGAGGATGGAGTGCAGGAGAGTTTAGGGAATGTAGAACAAAGGCACTATAGGAGATGGATATTTTTTTTGGGATGAATTGATTTGGTGAGCAAGTCGAAAGCAGCCTTTTAAAGAAGAAGAAGAAAAAGGTGTTATAAAATATGACGGAATACATAACTTGAGGGGAAAGTGTAAACATTGAAGGTTAATGAGTGAAAACTATCTGGGGAAATGGGGGAGAAACACGTGGTCGAAGAACGAACGAACGAATAAGAATGAATAAACGAATGAGAACAGAGAAGGAAATGTTTTTTATTTTTATTTTTTTTATTTTTTTTTTGAGTTGAGATTTACACAAGGAAGTAGGCTATGGGTGAAAAGTCTGGGAATACAGAGAACGAAAGTTATTGGATCACAAACGACGGACCACTGAGAGAAAAACAAAGCCTCAAGGTAGTACAGTGCACACTGTACAAGGCCTTGCTCGCGACACGGCAAACAGACGATCAATTTATGAAAGATAAACACCGAGAAACAACCAAAGTTGCACACAATAACTTCACACACCGAAAGATAAATACAGTTTCGACAAAATACAATTGTGAACAGACTTAACTTCGAAAAACGTGGAGACCGTGTGGAGCTTCGAAAATCCCTGCCGCCGTCTCCAAGATCTCGCGAGTTCATCACAGACTTGTGCATGGGTGCGTTCCTCAGTGGTACAGTCCTTCAATAATCGTCGGAGGTCTTGAGAGAATTGGTCTAGGGTCTCTGTGGGCTCTCGTCGTCGAGACGCAAGCAAATGTCGGGTGAAGACCACGCTTCGTGTTTTGATGTAGATACGTTGCAGCTCAGCCACAGCAGTATCGTACGTAGTGCACTGTGTAATGGGCATGTACACAGTATGATTCACCTTGGATTGCAACACTGCAAGCTTCGTGTCCGCGGTGATTCCCTCCTGCAAATTCAGATGATTAGTCAGGAGCTTCAGCCAGTTTAGCAGTTGAGCGGACGCGTCTGGCGGTTGGGGGTCCGTGCAGAAACCTGGAACTTGGATCAGCTTATGAGCCACGTTGTTCTCGTTCAAGATGAAGAGAAGAAACTGAATTAATTGTTGTAAAAACCAGATCTACAACATTGTCCCAATAGTAGGTTTAATTCAGTTTCGATCTCTAGCAACACCTGTAAGAAATCACAAGCATTGTATCAGTGTACCATAATCATAGAAGTAACAATGGATTAGCAATTAGTACAAGCAAGTCTGGAACATTCTGGAACAGAACAAGAAGGATCAGTCTGGAACAAGAAGGATCTCGCGAGATCTTGGAGACGGCGGCAGGGATTTTCGAAGCTCCACACGGTCTCCACGTTTTTCAAAGTTAAGTCTGTTCACAATTGTATTTTGTCGAAACTGTATTTATCTTTCGGTGTGTGAAGTTATAGTGTGCACCTTGGAAGTTTCTCGGTGTTTATCTTTTATAAATTAATCGTCTGTTTGCCGCGTCGCGAGCAAGGCCTTTGCCGCGTCGCGAGCGATTTGAAATCGAAGTTAAGTAATTGTTACCATTTGTATTTTCGTTATAACTGTATTTATTTTATGGTGTGTGTACGTATATTGTGTCCTGAGGAAGATTTTCGGTGCAAATCTTTCATACCTGTATTGAAAATCGTGTTAATTCGTGTTGTGTCTTGAGGCCTTGTACAGTGTACAACCTTGAGGCTTTGTTTTTCTCTCAGTGGTCCATCGTTTGTGATCCAATAACTTTCGTTCTCTGTTTTCCCAGTCTTTTCACCCCATAGCCTACTTCCTTGTGTAAATCTCAACTCAAAAAAAAATAAAAAATTTTTTTCCTTATCTGTTCTTATTCTTGTTCTCATTCGTTTATTCATTCTTATTCATTCGTTCGTTCTTCGACCACGTGTTTCTCCCCCATTTACCCAGATAGTTTTCACTGTTATTAACCTTCAATGTTTACACTTTCCCCTCAAGTTCTGTATTCCGTCATATATTATAACACCTTTTTCTTCTTCTTCTTTAAAAGGCTGCTTTCGACTTGCTCACCAAATCTATTCATCCAAAAAAAAAAATCCCTCTCCTATAGTGCCTTTTTTCTACATTCCCTAAACTCTCCTGCACTCCATCCTCAATCCAGCGTCCTTAAACGTATTTTTAACTCGAAGGTCACAAGAAACTCATTTTGCAATAAATGTTCGTTTCCCATTAATCGTACACTTTCTAAAATCCAATCTCACCCCTCCCCTCCAAATCTTCCCCATAACCCCTCCCCTCCAAATCTTCCCCATCACCCCTCCCCTCCAAATCTTCCCCATCACGCATCCCTTTCAAATCTTCCCCCTTTCCCCTCCCCTCCTAATCCTCCCCATCACCCATCCCTTTCAAATCTCACCCCTTACCCCCTCCCTCCTAAACTACCCCCTCACCCCTCCCCTCCAAGACTCCCCCTCGCCCCTCCCCTCCTAGTCTCCTCCCTCACCCCTCCCCTCCAAATCTCCCCCATATCCCATCCCTTTCAAATCCCTCCCCTTGTCCCTTCCCTCCCAAACTCCCCCCTCGCCCCTCCCCTTCAAATCTCCCCACCCTCATTTCTTCTCAATTTCCCCCTTCTCACTCCCCCTCCTCAAAGCGTCCTCCCCGCTTCTTCCCCCTTCCAACTCTCACCTCCATCTCCCCCAACCTTCTGCCTCACTCTTCCCCCTCCTCAAATAACACCTCATTGTGCCTCACCCAATCACCATCAAACCTTTTGTCCACCCCATCCTTCCCTTTCTCCAAGCTATTCTGAAATCTCTGACACACCTTCAACAGCTCTCCCTACCTCTTCCACCTCTTCCACATCTTACCCTACACCTCCTCCCCCCTGTTCTGTATCCGATGCTCCCCCTTCCTCTTCATTAACGGTATGGACCTCAAACATCCGGGGCCTTCGTTCAAACTTAACTGATCTCTCCATACAGGTTGCTTCTGTCAAACCAGACGTGATCTGCTTAACAGAAACTTTCCTCCTTCATGATGTCTCTGATTCCTTAGTATCTCTCCCGGGTTACTCCCTCCTCTGGTATGATCGACCTGAGCCTCGTCCTGGAGGTGGGGTTGCTATCTTTATCAAAAACTCTCTTCCTCACTCGCCCTGCACTGCACTCTCTCCACCTCACCCCCAGGAATACCTCTGGCTACGGCTTCCCCTTCGCTCCCACCTCTTGTTCATATGTGTGTTGTACCGTCCACCAAACAGTCATGACTCCATCTACATCTCGCTGTCTGATAATATGGACCAACTTCTATCTACTCATCCCAACTCTCTCTTCCTCATATGTGGTGATTTCAATTGTCACCATGTCAGTTGGCTGGGTGTGGGTACCTCTCTCACCAGCCATGGCTCCTCAGCAAAGGACTTCTGCGACTCACTGGGACTGACACAATCTGTCAATTTCCCGACCCGGATCTCAGTCAACGGAGCATCTTCTCTTCTGGACTTGGTTATGACTAACTTCCCTGAAAATGTCTGCTGCTCTTCTTCTGCTCCAATCGGATCATCTGATCATGTCCTTGTTAAAGTGGACATCTCTCTGACCATTCTCAGGGAGCCTGCTCAGCATCGACGAGTCTGGCATTTCACTCAGGCCAACTGGCATGGTCTTCAAGCAGCCATCAATCATCTGGACTGGTCTCCCATCTCGACCACCTCTGACATGAACTCATCCTGGGAATTCTTCCAAAGTAAATTGCTCTCTCTCTCTCATGCACAGATTTATCCCATCTCGTCTTCAGTTGTCATACCCTTCCTCCCGTCCATGGTACACGGATTCTTGTGGTGAGGCTGTTGCCCAGAAACAACTTGCCTTCGTCTCCTGGAAAGCAAATCCAACGGAAGGAAATCTCATTTCCTTTGACAAAGCCCGAAACAAGTGTGTGTCCACCCTCAGGAGAGCCAGGAAACAATATCTCTCCGTTCTCAAGACTGAACTCTCTTATCTGTCTCCCTCTTCCAAATCCTGGTGGCATCTGGTCAAATCTGTTTCTGGTGTTTGTTCCCCCTCCATCCCCTCCCTTACCTCAAATGGCTACACAGCTGACTCCGCACGTGAAAAAGCTGAATGCCTCAACTCTGTGTTTGCCTCTAAATCTTGTGTCCCAAACCCATCCCTCTCTGTACCCACCATACCCAGTCGTACCCAGCTGCTCCTGGACTCCGTGTCCTTTCCTCCTGACAAGGTGGAAAAGTTTCTGTCAACCCTCGACTCTGATTCTGCAAATGGACCTGACGGCATCAGCCCTCGGGTCCTAAAATCATGTTCTTCCGCTCTTTCACTCCCTCTCTCTGTTCTCTTCACCCTCTCTTTTGCTCAAGGTCAACTGCCATCTGCTTGGAAATCAGCCAACATCACCGTTTTGCACAAAAAGGTGCAAAAACAGATCCTAGCAACTACAGACCAATCAGCCTTCTCCCAATTATCAGCAATGTCATGGAATCCATCATTGCTTCGGATATGAAATCTTTCCTCTTCTCCAATGGCTTGATCTCTGATCATCAATTTGGTTTCAGACCAGGTCACTCTACTCTGTACATGCTGCTTCTGCTGTCTCAACAATGGATGGAGGTCCTCAATGCCAAACAGGAAATTAGAGCTGTCTCCCTCGACATATCACGTGCCTTCGATACGGTCTGGCACCCCGCTCTGCTCACCAAACTCTCCTGCTTTGGTATCCATGGAAATCTCCACGCATGGCTGACGGACTTCCTCTCTAGTCGTCGTCAACGTGTGGCCCTGAATGGGTTTCTCTCATCTCCTCTTCCTGTTCAGGCTGGAGTTCCCCAAGGCAGTGTTCTGGGCCCTGTGCTTTTTCTGGTCTTCATCAATGATCTCTCTGACTCTCTTGAAAATCCTCTCTGTCTCTTTGCTGATGACTCCACTCTCTGCCGCTCCATTCCTCATCCCTCAGATCGGCAGTCTGCAGCCTCCTCACTCTCTGCAGACCTGGACAAAATCACAGACTGGGCAAACAAGTGGAACATGTCTTTCAATCCTGACAAATTTCACACTCTTACGATGTCTCTCCGAAAAGACCGACTGGACAACCCTCCCATATACTTTCTGAATAATCCTCTCCAAGAAGTTCTGTCACTCAAGCTTTTGGGTCTCACTATCTGCCATGATCTTTCCTGGGAAAACCACATTTCCAAGCTGGCCTCCAAAGCCAGTCGCCGACTGGGCATCCTCCGTCGTGCGAAGTCCTTCCTTGGCACACCTGAGCTCCTCACCACATACAAGGCTTTCATCCGCAGCTCAATGGAGTACTGCTCTCCCCTCTGGGCTGGTGCTCCTGCCTCACACCTAGCTCGTCTTCACGCTGTCGAAACCAAAGCGTTCAGAATCATTGGAATCTCCCGCGATGACGCTATCTCCGAGGGCCTTTCACTTAATCACCGCAGGCAGGTTGGTGGTCTCTCCGTCTTCTACGGACTCCTCTCCGGCCTTGCTCCCCCAGCTCTCTCTGGGCTCTGTCCCCCAAATATTCCTGCAGGTCGCACAAGATCTGTCTGCAACCCTCTTATGGTTAAACTGCCAAAATCAAGTCTCTCTGCTCACCTTCACTCCTTCATGCCTCTTTTCTCCCACCTCTGGAACAAACTCCCTCACTCTCTTCAATCCCACTCCTCCCTCCAGGTCTTTAAAACGGCTGTTTACCACCATCTCTTATCTTCCCCAATCCAAAACCTTGATCTTTCTACCCCCGCTAATTTCACCCCAAATCCACTTTTTGAGGTGACTTTTAACTTCTTTCCTGGAAGTCATTGGTGTCCTTTTGTTTTATACCTTTCCTGCCTCCCCCCAGGCCCTCTCCCTCCAAAAACATCTCCCGATGTCCCTGCTATCAAATGTTGTGTTTGTGTGCTTCCTCCCCTTCTCTCCCCATCTTGTCGACCGCTCCCCTTTTTATATACTTTGTTTGCTTGTTTGTTTGATTTGTTTGTTTGATAAATGTTAGCTCTTTCACGAGCCTCGACTCTGTATACAAAAAAAAAAAAAAAAAAAAAAAAAAAAAAAACATCTAGCAATACGCACCATTCGAGTATGCACTACCACACAGAATAAATGTCACAGGAATGTGTCGGAGCGATGTCCGTCCGAGTTCTCATAGAAGCTTCTCAGTGGTCGGAGAGAGCATAGCACCTGGGTTCAACTTAGACACAATTTCATTACACGAGTGAATGAATGACCTAAATGAAAAGCAACAAAAGTATGCGTGATGATAATGCATTATAACACGACATTCCCACTAAGGGAGGTATGGCTCCACAACTGCAGCCCAGCCTTTTGGCGCAGCCATAAAAGTGAATTTGGCGCCAGTTCTCGTGGCCTGGTACGACTGTGTAAGCTGGAAAAGAACTAAAAAAAAATTGACATTTTTAATAAAAAAAACTTTTTTTTGGTATTTTTCTTTTTAAATAAATTTTTGAATAAAAATATTTGGAAAAAGGCTTTTTGACTCGGCTGACTTTGAGCTGTAATTTTCCGATTACAAAAGCTGTATGCACTCTCTTCCTCATGCACATCAAACAAAAGCTGTTTGGTGATGAAACAAGCACTCATTAAACTTAAAAAAAAAAAAAAAAACAGTTGAAGAATTTAATGCTGAAAATACAAGCAATTGTTGCTCTAGATTCAACTCAACGGTGTTGGTCAAATTCTACCAGAGTGAAGTACATACATACAGTATATGCTAAAAATTTACTCTTCGCTCGTTTCTTTCCCCTGCCAACATAAAGAGCCATTTATGTAGTTATTAATTCTTTCCACCCAATGAATCAGGAAAAGCTTGGTGGCTTATCACATTTTATGCACTTTACTTTTGTGCAATGAGAACCCATCTGGGTTATTGAGCTTTGAATTGCAGCCTTCAGAATGTATTTGCATTAATATCGGATAGTGTCAGGCCTCACTTAGGCCTACATGGCACCATCATTTTTATACGAGCTCCACAGGTGATGACTATTTGTGACTGCTGATGGAGAGAAAAGCTCTCCATGAAAGTAGTTGGGACTGGTCAGTCAATCCAGTGTCCATTCCTGGGTTTTATTTGAGGCTGCGGTGCGATGTCTGTGACTGATCTGTTCACCATGTTCGAGGTGTGTTTGTGTGTGTTCACCATTCATTCTCCCCCTCACTTCTCCAACCCTCCACATATAGTGACGTCATTGCTATAACGTTTGCTGATTGGTTGCTTTTGCTTTTGCTGATTGGACGTGCTATGACCTGGCCGTCCCCAATTGGTTACTCTTATCTCACGTGCTGATTGGCTGTTACTATTATAATGTTTGATGATTCATCGCATTGTGCCAGTCGTTGTACACGTGTTGCACAAACAGTAGAGCGTTAAAAGCTTTTTGTCGACATAAATGCCAAATGACAGAATACTGAAATGTTAGTCACATGTTCACAAGAAAATAAAAAAGCTTTTGTGATGGGTTTTTTGTGTCTCATTATTTGTAGGAATTATAATTAAGAAAGTACTTGCTGTCTTATATGTTTACAATTCTTCTGTTTGTTTTTCATTTGTAAATCTAATAGTAGATAAAGGAACACATTATTTTTAAGGCTTGAGGGATCACTGCTCTCCCCTGTGGGCTGCGTCCCCTGCCTCACACCTTGCTCAGCATGACGTCATGGAAACCAAGGCCTTCAAGACCATTGGAATCTCCCATGATGAAGCTGAGTTTATGGGTCCATCACTACACCATCACAGACAGGTCGGTGACATCTCATTCTTCTACCACCTCCGTTCTGGTCTTGCATCCTCTGCTCTTTCCCTGCTTTGTCCACCCTCCTCCTCCCCCCCCACCCCCCCCCCCCCCAGGTTTCTGTAGGGCACACAAGGTCCACCATCAACCCCCTTCTGGTTAAACAAGCTACATCCAGGATCACTGCTCACCTACACTCATTCGCTCCTCTTTTCTCCCACCTGTGGACCAATTGCACAATCTGTTACACCTCATTTTTCCCCTCCAGGTCTTCAAGACAGTTGTTCACACAATCATCTCATATTGCCCCCAATCCAAAAGCATATTTTCCATCCTCGTTAACCCTCATGAGGAGAGTTGCATTAGGTTACCAAACGTCCAGTTTTACCCGGACAAGTCTGCCCTTTTCAGTCCTTAAATGTCCGTCCGGCTCACTGATCTCTATACTAACTGGATAGGAGGGGAAGCTCATTTTTTGAAGCCATTTGTCCGCCATATTTGCGCTCCCATGAGTCCCAAAAAGGAATTAATTTGACTGTTCGTAACGAAAGTGAATGGCACTTACCGATGAAATGCGATTCCTCTTCTCCTTTGATCACGACCGTCGCGGTTTTTAGAACCTGAAGCAGCATTTTATAAATACTATAACAATGATTTTTTCAACCCGGAAATTACAGAAATTTTTTCGAGAACTGTCCGGGGTGTTAAAGGAGAAAAACAAGCAGGAAGGTGGAATTTTCGGAGGAAATATGCACCTTCAAGCAGGTATTTCTACTGACGCAAATGGGATTTTCTGCGTTGTGAGAGAAGGAATACGGCGGGTTTTTAAAAGTTCGGGTTTTGCCAAGTTTTTTTTTTGCATTTTCAAAGGGATAAATTTTACGATTTTGGAGACTTTTTATTTACATTTTTAAAGTGATTAAACCATTTTTGTACATTTTCTTACAGTGTGATGCGTGGACAAGGACAGCTTGGTACACGTCTGTACTACTCCGTCATGGCGCAATGGATGTGTTCAAACATCACGCGTCCATTTCCTTCCCAACCTCGCAGTGAGAGAATCCATTGGCGTGCTCAATCAGTCTTTTCTGAGCCCGTACTGTTTAGTCTGGGATCCGAGGCCTGGAAATGTGTAAAAAAGTGATTTTGAAGTGACACCCCTGCTATAAAATGTTTGACCCCTAGATCATGTCTGTGGGGGTGTTAGCCACCAGAAAAGTGACTTTAGCAAGGTAGTTTGGATTGCGCGAATTCTGTAAGGACGTTTTTTTAAACTTGGGGGGTCAACTGTAAAAAAGCAAAAAATTTAGGGGTAGGGGAAATTCAATTGACCATATATCCCATAATACAGGGGTGAGTGCAACAAACTACCACTCATTCTTTTTGTTATAAAGTTGGCTTTTATATGAAACATGATTCAACGTGATTGGACCATCCATGAGGTCAGCAGAGGTCAAAAGGTCACGGAAAGTGGGTTAAGCTGAAAATTTAGCTCCTTTATCAAATAATTCACATATGTATATGACACAATATGTTCTTTGCATCCCTCTACTGTTTCTGGCCTATATTGATCGTAATAGTGATGGTTTACTGTGGTGGTTGATGCTTTTCATCTTTTGTGTGGTGCTAGTGATTATTATGCTACATTTGTTTCAGCAACTTGCTTCACTCTTGCTGATCTTTATGATTACCATCGATCTTCAGCCTCCCTAGCTGGAGCAAGCTTCCTTCTTGTCAATTATTATTTACCACTCAACCAACGACATATCGAAATTCCCGTGTGGAAGCACTGAATGACATATCGAAAGTGAAACCGGTAGCCATATTCCTTTTTCTGTCAGGAGCTGAATGGAATGCTGATTCCCGTCCAAAAACCATAAAGTAAGAGCGAAATATGAACTTAGAATAGTTAGATAAGAACATTATATAGTTAGGAATATTTTGTACATATTTTCCTGTCATTCAAGCAATTATCGGTTCACTAGCGTTCGAGAGAAAAGTCTTAGTAAATTTGACTAGTTTCCTCATCGATTATTTTCCACATGTTTTCCTGTCATTCAAGCAATTATCGGTTTACTAGCATTCGAGAGAAAAGTATAGGTAAATTTGACTAGTTTCCTCATTGAATCTTGAAATGTTATAACGTTGTGAAATCATGATATTTACGAATCTAATATATTTCACAGTCGACCCTGATTTACTACACGTGATGGTGTTGATTGGTTTTGTGTGGCGTGGGGAATATGTTTCATTCTGGCCTGGCACCAGGTTCGCCCGAAGATTCGCCTGATGCGAATACAACATTATTAATTTTGTTCCATTTGTGGATTGTATGAAGTCTTAGAGTGTCTTTTTATTTCTTACAGGTGCTGACCCCTGGCATATAAAGATGGAACCTGTGGCTGTGATAGCTGGTAAAGGAAACAAACGCAAACTCTCTTCTAGTGTAAGTGACTATTCGAAATGTATCGTCTGCCAAAGTACAACAGATGATCAGGGACCTCTGTATAACCTGACGAAGAGAGGGTTCACAACATTCAAGAACGCGGTGGAAATAAGGAAGGATGACGTTTACAGCAGAGTGTGGGACGATCTGCAGAATCAGGACCAATTTCTTTCAAAAGGACCAATGTGTCACGAAATATGCCGCAGTAGTTACACCCTCAAACGGACTTTGGACAATCTAGTATCTGCCAAATGGTTTAAAGCCGAGCAAGGAGAAACATCAGGTGAACGTGAGGGCAGGAGGAGTTTAACGGACTTTAAGGCACTGTGTTTCCTGTGTGAAAGGGAACGCGATTCCAAAGGTGATAGGACATTAACTTTAGTCAGCACAGTTGACAGGCAGAAGTCAATCCCTGATAAGGCAAAGGTGTTGAGGGATGAGGCAGTCCTTTTGAAAATTGAGGGCCATGGTGATTATTGTCTTGAACTCATAGCTAACGATTTCCGCTATCACTTGAGGTGTATGAACAATTTCATGAACAGACGATGTAAAGCTTCGGAACAGACATGTGACAGTAAAGGTGTCACTGAATATGACAAAGGCTTCCAAGTGCTTGCTTCAGAAATTTCACCTGGACTTCTTATTAACAAGCATGTCTACCACCTTGGCCAGCTGACCAATAGATTTACGGAACTTCTCTCACAACAGGATGTAGTCAGTAAGAAACCCTACAGAACTGATCGGTTGAAAAAGCGATTGTTGAAGCACTTTGAGTCTGACATTCAGGTCATCACATTGAAGGGTAGAGATACGTTAATATGTGCATCTTCTTTGACCGTCAAAGAGCTCTGTGATGAAGTAGTCTCTCTGCAGACTGAATTAGATGAGTATGAGCTTCTTCCAGATGACGAGGAAGAGGAGGTACTGCTCACAAACGTGTCAAACAGTTCATACCACGTGGCAAAACACTTGAGGGCTGAAGTGAAAAAATTCGGAAAGGTAGGGTGTGCAATCCCAGTCAGTGATGAAATTGAAATATCATATGAAGGTGCCTCTAGTCAAGTCCCGGTCGACTTGTACAATCACTTGGCATGGTTACTAACAGAGGGAGATGAGTGTCTCGGTGAAGATGGCAAAGTAGAGCTTACCAAAGATGATGAAGAGAAGGTACTGAATTTGGCACAGGACATTGTAGGATGTCTTAGCAGGCAGCCACTCCCCAAACACATCGGTGTTGCCCTACATATTCTGAAGCAAACACGTAGTAAAAACCTTGTGACAATGATTAACAAATTTGGACACTGCATCAGTTATCCCACTGCTCAGCGACACATCACAACAGCCGCCAATGATGTTTCTGAACGAGAAGAAAGGGAAGGGTTGTTCATTCCAACAAACATCACACCAGGACACTTTACCCACTACGCATTGGATAACTTAAACTTCCATTCAGAGGCACAAGATGGTGGTAGTTTTGATGCTACAACAAATAGAATTTATCAGTACACATTTGAGGGAGAAGGAAGTGGGGAGGTAGTGGGGGCATTGCCCCTTAAGAAAACCAGGAAACTGACTATCAGTGAACCAGACAAATTCGTTCCAGTAAGTAGTAAACTGACACTGACGGACAGAAGACAGGCTAGGTCATTACGTGATATTGAACTTCCTCATGATGACAAGGGGGAAGCCTGCTTTCTAGCTGACAAGAACATCGTTTGGTTCCTACTGAGGATGTATCCAACACAGTTGATGACGGGTGAAAACGACAAGGAAACTGGTAGCCTGACATGGAGCAGCTTCTTTGAATACAGTTCTGGGCAACATACAGAGAAAACAAAGATTGGTTATGGACCTCCTTGAGTCTTAAGATGGGTCAGGCTAAGACGGTGGTGACTTGTGACCAGGCGATATATGACATAGTAAAGGGGTTGTTTAGGAAGGAATCGGAAAAGTACAAAGATGTTATTGTTCGACTTGGAGGATTCCATATTGCCCAGAACTTCTTGGGATCTATTGGATTTTTCATAATGGAGAGTGGCATAGAGGACATTCTGGTTTCTAGTGAAATCTGTGGTCGAGGTACAGCCAATAAAGTCATGGCAGGAAAAGATTATTATAAGATGGTCCGTTATCATTCATGGTTGAGTGAGGCATTGTTCATGCTGAAGTGGGAGGCATTTGAGAAATGGCTGTTGTTCGAGAAGACTGAGGAGACACTTTCTTTGCTTTCGTCTCTGCTTGAAAGTCTTAGAAATGCCTTTGACAGGAAAGAGAAGGACGAATTTGCTGCACTCATGAAGGAAGTCATGAAATGCCTAGAGTCACTGGAGTCGCTCTGGGGAGATTTTGAGAAGGGATTAGGAGTGACAGCCCATCTTTGGAGCATGTACATATACATGGTGCTTATCCTAAGGCGTTACATCCATGCTGAGAGAGCTGGGCTGTGGCAACAGCACTTACAAGAGGTACAGAATATGCTACCCTATACCATTGCTTCCGGCCATAGTAAGTACATGTCCTGCCTTCCGATCTATCTCAGTGAGATGCAAAAGCTTCCAGAAACAGCACCAGAAGTGCACGAGGAGTTTGCAGCTGGCAAATTCACAGTTCACCAGACTGCAGGAGACTTTAATGGTGTGTGGACAGACCTTGCCCTTGAACAGACCTACAATAGGGAAGGCAAAACAAGCCTCTTTAAGGGTATAACACAGTCTGAATCAGCACGAGAAAAGTACATCAAGGCTCTACCGTTCATGACCTCTGTCTCTGAAAGTGTAAAACAGATGGCACACATGGCCTCGCCGCAATCTGACCACCACGAGAAGCTGAGGAAAGACGACATGGAAGCCGTGTTGCAGATCAAACGGACCGTGGAAGAGAAGATGCAAAACCCATTCGATCCTTCACTTGCGACAGATAAACTAATGAACATATCCACAGGTCAGATTCTTGCAGCAACTACCCTGGTAGATATATATACGTAGTGTGTTCAAAAAGTATCCGACCTTTGTTCATAAAAGATACTCGCATCCAGATAAAAATTTTTTTATAATAATCTCGTTCAAAGTAGTCCCCTTGGGCTGCCACACACTTCTCCCAACGGTTCTGCCACTGTCGGAAGCAGCGCTGGAACGCCTCTTTTGGGATGGCGCGCAGCTGGTCCGTCGCATTCCGCATGATGTCTTCTCTGGAGTCAAATAAGACGGTCAGCATGACTTTGACATTGCTGCGGACATGCCTTGCTTTTTTTGGGCTCGGCGATGTTGGATGCTTCCATTGTGATGGCTGCAACTTGGTTTCTGGGTCGTACCCATAAACCCAGGACTCATCGCCAGTGATCACTGTGTTGAGGAACGTGGGATCGCTGTTCACAGTCTCCAGCATGTCCTGTGCGATCTCCAAACGGAGTTGCTTCTGCTCAATCGTTAGCAGCTTTGGTACGAACTTCGCTGAGATTCTCCTGAAGCCCAAATCCTCCTTCATAATGGAATGAACGGTGTTGAATCTTGCGGATCGTTTCCACTTGGGAATCGCCAAGCTTTACACAAAATTTGATGCAGTAGCGTTGTTCAAGTTTTTCCGTCATTTTGTCAAAAACGAAAATCCGACGGCGCTCACTTACATGTCCTCACTCATCGGCGGTCTGCCGTCGAATGACAGCTTCTGCAGGTGGGAAAAAATTCACGCGTGCGCATTAGGATCGCCTACATACGTGCACCAATCAACGCCTCCCTAGCTTCTTTTTTTTTACGCACTAAAAATAAAGGTCGGATACTTTTTGAACACAGTATATATATGTGTATATATATATATATATATATATATATATATATATATATATATATATATATATATATATATATATATATATATACATATATATATACATATACATATCTATATATATATATATATATATATATATATATTGTTGCGGTTCTCTCGAAGTCCGTTGACATACAGAGGGGGGGTTAAACCCCATTTCCCCCTCGGGTATTCGAGTCCACGAGGCCGAGTTGCCACTCCCGTAGCGAGCGTGGGAAAGGGTATCGGGTCGATTCTACAGGTACCTTCGGTACCCACGCTGCCACGAAAATGGGGAATGGACCTCGCACCAGCCACACTAATCGAATACGCCGAGCGGTTTGCGTATGACATGACTCGTGCTGTTACTTTTATTGAACCCGATTCGAGCGGTTTTATTCGTGCGATGCTAGGCCAATAGATGGAAAGGACGGGAACGGTCAAATAGAAGAAAGAACACAGGTTTATTTACAATGTACCATGATCCAGATAAAGGGAAGGGACACAGAGCAGGCGTAATCAGTCTTAACTTATCCCCCAGACACGGGCCCACTCACTCACGCAGGGAAAAGGAGGAAGGACAGTTCGTGCTCCAAACGCGCCTTGACACCGTTCACTCCCGGACAGCACGCCGGGCGTGCCCCTCCGATGTTCGCAGCACGTATGCTGGGAGCGCAGGCAGGGAGACCGTACGTCTGTGGCCCGGAATGGATCGACCTCACGAGCGCGTTCTTCACAGCAGCAGCAGAGCGCAGGACACGGGGAGAGTTCGTGTCCAGCGACTATAACAAGCAAGGGACTTTACTCGTGCTGCGACAATGTCTATTTCTCACTGCTCAATCACCATGAACCAACCACGAACCAACTCTCTCCCGGGGTGACTCACTCAAAACCACGAACCTTGAGTGACTGACTCTGATGCGTTCTGCTGCGGGCGGCGCGAGGCAGGGTCTTATATGGCCCCTCCCTAGTCTTACCCGAATGTTCCAAGCCCCTCCTCTCGCTGCCGTTATGAGCCACTCCCCTTGAGCTCCGATTGGCTGCTCACTGCTTACCGGCCACGCCATGCAGCTCCTCCCTTCGGCATTGCCAGACTTGTTCCAGGCCTAGCACATGGCATTCCAGCCCAAAAAAACACCTAACTCACTGGCCTGCTCAACGCAAACTAACACAGGAAAGGAGACTACGCTTACATTTACTAAAAAATAACTGAACTAAACCGAGGCTACATGTTGTGGTGCGACTACCTACGAGGGGGGGTCATCCTTTATTCACAAAACCGCAACAATATATATGTATATGTATATGTATATGTATATGTATATATATATATGCATATATATATATATACATACATATATATTATATTGTTGCGGTTTTGAGTCTGTCAAGTGGGTGTAATAAAGGTTAAAGTCTGTCCCCCATCGTTAGTCACACAAGCAACATGTAGCCTCGCAATAGTATAGTTATGTCTTAGTATTTGTGAGCTTAGTTCCCTTCCAGTGTTAATTCTGCGTTGAGTAGGAGCCAGGGAGATAGGCCCTACTTGACACCGATTTCCCAGCCACCCTAGCCTCGATCCAGTTTGTTAAGCATTGGGTGATCATTGGCCGAGTTAACACGAGGTAGGCCTAGGAAGGATCAGGGCGGAGTCGAGGTGGAGCGGCAGAAGCAATGACGGTAAGCATGAGCCGCCAATCAGAGCTCGAGGGTGGTGGCGGCGGCGTGGCGTCAGAGGGCGTGGTGAGAAGAGTCTGGTGAGTTCCAGAAGGTTTGAGGGGCATAGCTTTAAGAACCCCTGCGCAAAAGCCCTCGACAGGACTTGACTTGCTGCAGGAGAGGGAGAGATAAAAGGACTTGTATGAGAGAACTTGCGGTGAGAGGACTCGCAGAGGAGAGAGAGAGATAAGCGGACTGCTGCCTGATGAACTTGATCATTGCACGAGAACGCGCGCTCTAACCAACACCAAGTGTATTGAAGGAGAAGAGTTGGCCGCTACATATACGCGGGCGCAGCCAGACGTGCCGATAACGAATATAGCGCATTTCAGCCACGCGAATGAACGAGGCTGAGTAACCGACAGCCGCGCTAAAGTCTGCCCTCTATCGTTTCGCATCATCATCCCTTTGCATGAGAGACGCGCTACGAGTCCCTGCCTTCGCATGCCGCCATCTTTGCGGGACGTGCCGGGGACCATGGAGAGCCGGACGGAGGCCGTCTCTGGACGACGACATCGACGCGTGGGGAACACCTGCCCATCTGCAATCCCCTGTGTGAATGTGAGTGAGACGGGCCCGTTGTCCCAGGGATAAGTTAAGACTGTTTAAGGATTTCTCTGTGTCTCTTCGTCCTTGAACTGTAAATACGTGTGGGAATAATTAAACCCTTGTTCTTTCTTTCTGATTCGATCGTTCCTGTGGTTTCCTCAATTGACTAAGCGTGGCACGAATAGGATCGCTCCAATCGGGTTCCACTAGTTAAGACTGCGCGGGCCACGTGTACGCAATCCGCTCGGCGTACTAACATCACACGTGGTTCGTGCGAGGCTTGTTTCCTCGCTTCCAGGGCAGCGCGGGTACTTAGGTACGAGCGAGAAAGTAGTCCCGAAACCCTACTCCGCGTGTGTCCGGGAGGGACGTAATAAGTCTAGGTTCCGCCAGGCCAGTAAAGACAAGTGGATTAATCCCCCCTTGATAAGGGGAAGAAGGCTGGCGTAGAGAACCGTAACAATATATATGTATATATGTATCTATATATATATATAACACAGTTTGTGTGTGTGTGTGTGTGTGTGTGTGTGTGTGTGTGTGTGTGTGTGTGTGTGTGTGAGTGTGTGTGTGTGTGTGTGTGTGTGTGTGTGTGAGTGTGTGTGTGTGTGTGTAATGTTACCGATAGACTCCGAAACGGAGAGGCTCACGTGCTTGATATTTGGCATAGACATGGCCATTGAGCCTGGGACGAACATGGCCGAGACAATATTTGACGAGATCCATATTTTTTATTCATATTTACCTCAGCGCATTTCAGCGAAGTACCCGCTAATCTCAGCCAGTGTGAGCAGCTCGCTGATTCGCTCAGAGCGATCACGTGATGTTCCATCCCGTCACACGTCACACGTTTGCACGTAATTCAGGGCGAAAAGCCATTGCGTTTTTTCACCTTTATGCGATCGTGTTTTGTGTCGATTTTGTGCGATATGAATTAAATTTTAATTCATATTTCGTGTTTACGAATTCGAATACGAAGGATTTCCCCTTTCCCCTTTCGATTTCGAATACGAATCGAATACGAGCTTGAGTCGAGAGGGCGAATGTACGGGTTGGGAATGTGCGGGTCTCCCTTCCCCCGCCCGGCAACGCCGGTACTGGAGGGCGTGGGTCACAGGATCGGTGAGTCTCCAAATCCGCTTTGTGCTCTTTCGAAGATGCAGGACGATGTCGCGATTGTTGTGCTATTCTCCGACCATGAGAACTGCAACGTCATTGTTGACTGGCCCTTCCCTTCCCCCTCCCCTGTCCGTCCTCCCCCTCCCTTCCCCCTCCCTCCGCCCTCCACCCTACCCCTTCTCCCCTCTCCCCCTCCCTTTTCCCCCTTCCCCTCCCCATCCCCCCTCCCCCTCCCCCTCCCACCCCCTCACCCTCCCCCCTCCCATCCCTCCCACCCCCCTCCCATCCCTCCCCATCCCCCCTCTTTTCCCCTCTCCCCCTCCCCTCCCCCTCTTCTCCCCTCCCCCTCTTCTCCACCTCTCCCCCTCCCCCTCTTCTGCCCCCCCCCCTCTTCTCCCCTCCCCCCGTTCCCCTCCCCTCCCCTCCCCCGCCCGGCAATGCCGGGTACTTCTGCTAGTATATCTATATATATATATCTGTGTAGCGTCTGTCCTGTATTGTCACTGAACTACTTTCTCAAACTTTTGTGAAATCGTACCAAACTTCTGGTATGCACATATCTCTCCCGTCGGTATGTCCTAAGGGTATTGTTTTTGAAAAAAAAATCCAATTTTTTTTTTTTTGGAATTTTTTGGGGATTTGTTTTTTTCCAACTTCAATTGTTTATAAAAAGTAATATCACGTATATTACAAATACATTTGTGCAAAATAATTGTTTGAATTATAATTGGTTTAAGCCATGACAAAACGGCAACTCAGGTACAGTCATTTATCTATATATCTACACATCTGGGCAGTGTCTGTGTTGTCACTTAACGACTCCCTCAAACTTTTGTTTCCGTGGTTGTGAAGTGTTTCTAATAACGTTGTGGTGGTTTTGAATCACGTGGTGGTGAGGTATTTTGAATTATGTAGTGGTGAGGTGTTTTTTAATGACATGGTGGTGAGGTGTTTTTAAATCACATGGTGGTGATGTGTTTTTAAATCACATGGTGGTGAGGTGTTTTGAATTACGTGGTGGTGAGGTATTTATAATTACGTGGTGGTGAGGTGTTTTGAATTATGTGGTGGTGAGGTGTTTTGAATTAGTTGGTGATGAGGTGTTTTGAATTACGTGGTGGTGAAGTGTTTTGAATTACTTGGTGGTGAGGTGTTTTTAAATGACGTGGTGGTGAGGTGTTTTCAATTTCGTGGCTGTGAGGTGTTTTTATTATGTGTTTTATGGCTGTGAGGTGTTTTTATTACGTGTTTTATGGCTGTGAGGTGTTTTTAATTTCGTGGTGGTGAGGTGTTTTTATTACGTGCTTTATGGCTGTGAGGTGTTTTTATTACGTGTTTTATGGCTGTGAGGTGTTTTTAATTTCAGGGTGGTGAGGTGTTTTTATTACGTGTTTTATGGCTGTGAGGTGTTTTTATTAAGTGTTTTATGGCTGTGAGGTGCTTTTAATTTTGTGGTGGTGAGGTGTTTTTATTACATGTTTTATGGCTGTGAGCTGTTTTTATTACGTGTTTTATGGCTGTGAGGTGTTTTTATTATGTGTTTGATGGCTGTGAGGTGTTTTCAATTTCGTGGTGGTGAGGTGTTTTTAATTTCGTGGTGGTGAGGTGTTTTTATAACGTGTTTTACGGCTGTGAGGTGTTCTAAATGACTTGGTGGTGAGATGTTTTGAATTACGTGGTGGTGAGGTGTTTTGAATTACGTGGTGGTGAGGTGTAATCATCCCAAACTTCCAGTCTGCACCTACCCCTCCCGTATGTATGTGCTGGGGGGTTCTTTCTTCAAAAAAAAAAATTCAACCTGAATCTTCAACCTAAATTGCCTATTAAAATGTAATATCACAAACACAACAAATACATTTGTGCAAAATAATTGTTTGTATTATATGAATGAATGAATGAATGATCGTTTTAAGGCCATTTTCCCCACTGGAGCGGGGATTAGCCTTGCGGGCACCATGACAACCATGGGTCCCTGTTTGAGGCAATGTTTTTATGGCCGGATGCCCTTCCTGACGCCAACCCTTGGTCACGCTCTTTCGATGCGCAGGGATACGGTGTACCTATTCTAAATCGGGGTACACACCGTGATCATTCATCCCAACAAGCTGGTACTCAATTTATCGACCTCGGAAGGATGACAGGCTGAGTCAACCCCCCTGGCGTTAATTCAGCGATTGACCAGGATTCGAACCCAGGATCCTAGGATCCCAAGCCGGCACCCTAACCGCTAAGCCAACACCAGGCAATTGGTGTAAATTGTATTATGATTGGTGTAAATCATGACAACACAGCAACTCAGGTACAGTCATTATCCTCAGCTGAAATAAGCTAAAATAAGGCGAGCGCAGCGAGCCGAGCCAAGCTAGTATATATATATATATATTGTTGCGGTTATAGAACCCTCACTTTGTAAATAATTCTTGTAAATGTTCCATTATTAAAAGGTTAACGGTCGCACCCTTAATTAGTCCATATGCAACACGTAAGCCACCATAGGAACTTTAGTTATTTCATTCGTATGTGTTTTAGATAAGGCCATGTTCTCAATAGTTGAAACTGCGTTGCATTAATCAAATAAGATAGGCCCCATTCGCTCATTTTCCAATCGCTCTCTCCAAACAGATTCATTATGCGCCCCTACAGACGGTGGCTTGTCCCTTCCAATTCTATTACGCGCCTTTTGTTGGCAGCGTTCGCTGCCTCGCTGAGCTTCCGCCCAAGCAACGCCATTAACCATGCGGTCGGCTCGAGGAATAAGGGGGCGGAACAACAAGAGCAAGGCGTGGCCCTGTCAACTCGCCATCAAGGGCGGAGCCGGTAAGCCCTTACCAGCCCGCCAGGGCTGAGGTGAGCTCGCTGGCGGGCGTGGTTTCCAAGCCCGTGCATTGATCTTGAAGCGCGCTATATAAGCGCCAGCGCGAGCCTTTTCACGGAGTCGACCCGGGTTGGAGACGGTGCTTGGTGGGGTCTGACTGAGACTGACTGCTTGTGGGAGGTCTGCTGGGAGCATCGGCTGCTGAGAGACGAAGCCGCGCAAAGCCCCTGTACGAACTTGCGAGAGAGAGAGAGCGTTGCTCGATAAACGTATTATGTACACAGCATCCCAGACCCTCGCTATATGTAAGGTCCGCTCACGGTCGGCGACACACGAAGCTGCCTGCCGTTTTTCGCCTGCAGAACCGGAGTCTGGACGGGGGTCGATTGGAGCCTGGATCCCGTCTACCTGGACCTATCTGGACCTACCACCCTTCCCGCTACAATCCCCGCGTGAGTGTGTATGTTCGTCTGGGGTCGTTAAGTTAAGACTGTATAGGTAAGCCTGCCCTATGTCCTGCTTCTTCTTCTTCTTCTTCTTGTATATTTCTTTCCTTTCCTCTTCTTCTTGATTGTAAATAAATTCACCTTGTTATTTCTTGGTTTTTCCCAAATCCGATCGCCTCCGTCCTTCCTTTCCATTGAGTACCTGTGGCACGATTTCGGAACCGCTTAGAATCGGGTTTAGTCTCTTGGTTAATGGCTCGGGGCCGCGGATTGCTAACCGCTCAGCAATTTCCATCTTATCCGTGGTTCGAGCGGGAGTTATTTCCCTGCTCGCGGTCGGTGTTGGTAATTAGGTATTTGGGATCCAAATTGACCAATCAACCGACCCAAGACTGACCGGGAGGAGCGTTGTAGCTTCCAGGACTCGGGACGGCCAGCTTAAAAGGACAAGGGGATTAACCCCCCCTTGATAAGGGGAGCACCGACCCCCGAATCCGCAACAATTGGTGTCTGGGAGTGGGATTTGAAGGCCAAACCAAATTTTAATATATCTGAAAAATTTGGTCAAAAATTTTGAGCGGCCGAAATTTTATTATAACATCTAAATTTTAAATCGTGCCATGGATAATCAAGGCGGTCAGATGCCGGTGGGAGTAATGAATAAGGAAAAATTGATAACCCAGGGCCAAGAGGGACAGTTGGTAATAGACGTTGGAAAGGGTACAGCAGTGGAGGTAGCTGGCAAAGAAAATGGCGGCCTCCCGTACGTGACGGCGATAGCCGGGCCCGCAGTGCCAATGGACTGGGGCCTTTTGATGGTGCATTTCAGTGCATCTATGAGGGGTGACAGTAAGGGATTCGATGCAATGATGGCTACCCAGGAGATCGGCATGGAAAAAGTGAGGCACGAAGCAAGGTACAACCCGGTTGGATTTCAGGAGCAAATAAACGCCACGGTGAAAAGAATAGAGAAGGACGTAGACCGCGGGTCGAGCGGAAAGGTCCCATTTGTGCATGACGAGGTAACGCGGCTAGAGGAGCGCGGGTTGAGCGAGGCTGAGCGAGGCACAGGTAACTGGATGGGTATAGAAATCACGACCCGGTGTATGGGGAAGCCGGCGACCGCCGAAGTAGAGAATTTTATTTTATTAGCATCAGCGGTCGTCGAGGGAAAAGACATTGAAATCAAAGAAAAATAAAAAAACCGAAGCACTAGTGGAAATTGGAGAGACAGCGGACTTAGAAAAGCACTCGCGGGAGGAAGAAATGGATGATGTACAAAGTCTGTGTTCACATCATGATGCTGTACTTATTAACCCCAATGAAAGTTTGCAGGTGGTGGAGCGAAGAATAGGAAGCGCCAAGGTAAGCCGGGCTGTATATGGTGCGAAGAGATTTGGCGCAAAAGTGTTTAGCGTGAGAGGATTTTTCGCGCGCTTGGGATCCAGACGTCACCCGGGTGTTCGTGGAAGGTCCATGGTGCGCTGTGTGAGAGAGAATGGCGCGCATGTGCGAATGGCGCCAGAGCGCGAGTGCATTACAGAGTGTGAAAGGGAAAGCAAATGCACGACGGAGTGTATGTGTGGGAGTGAGAGTGAGAAGTGCGATACAGCGAGTGAGATGGATGAGGAGCGTGTGCGAGAATGCACACCTGGGATGGATGAGGAGCGTGTGCGAGGATGCACACCTGAGTTGGTTGTAGAGAGTGTGCGGAAGAGCACACCAGAGCACGTTATTGGGTGGATGTAGAAGTGCACACCCGTGGGTAGGTGTGCGTTGAATGGGTGGATGCAAGAGTGCATCCCCATGAGTGGTACAGAGTATGTACCTAGGGAGAGTGTGCCAGGGTGTGTGCATGAGAGGTGTGTAATGGAGTGCGTGAGTGTGCCTGGGTGAGTGTGCACGAGAGAGTGCGGTGGCAGAATTAACAAAATGTGTGGGTTGTATGAGCGGCGTTGGAGCGCCGGGATGTGCGAGTGGGAAAAGGACGCGTGGTGTGAGCATGCGAGGGGAGCATCGACGTTAACCGGGACAGCGTTCAGGCCGACTTATAGCCGACGTGAGCTCTCTGGGCGTGGTGCGCTTTGTGTGCTGCGGGGGCCGACGGGGATCGTGGCCGCGTCGCTCCTGCACGGAGCGCCGTGCACGATTCGGGCCGGGCTCCGCCCTGCACGGTCGGTGCCGCGTTTTGCCAGGCAAGGCGACCGGCCCGTTTCGAGGGGAGGTAGGAGGGGTCGGAGAGGCGCCCCCTTTAGGTGGTGGCGCTCCGGCCAGGGAAGGCTGGGCAACCGCGCATGGGAGCGAAAGGCCCTGCATAGGGATGGTGCCTGGAGTCTTGGCCCGACAAAACCTCCTCCCCTGAATCCGAATGCCGGACAGACCCAACCCGCAGGAGACAGACCACCGTATGCATTGCTCGGCTTTTCAAAGCCGAGCTGTGATGAAAATGCATTGACGCACCGTGAGGCTCAGAATAGTGGACTAATAGTAGTAGTAATGGCGATAGTGATGTAGAGGGATGGTGGTTCTACCATCCCTCGCATCCTTCTTTTGGGCAAAGGAGCTTTAGTTTATGGGGTGGCAGTACAAACTAGCCCGGGAGGGTTAGGATAATGTATAGGATCTAGAAATGACTATAGGTGACACAAGATTTAAGTAGTGACAATTGTTCAAGTAGTGGGGACGTAGAGTAGATTAGGTGGTTGATAACGACGGGGGATGTGCATAGTATAAAGGGATGACGGGAAGCACGAGTTTTAGAGGGGAAATAGATAGCCAGATGATGCAGTGTGTTTGTGGTATAGTTTAAATGAAAAAATGAATGAGAATCCTTTTAGTGCTGGTGAGGAAATGAGGAATTGGAATGGAAGTTCCTGGTAGTGCTGAGCAAATGAGGCAATGCTCGAGAGGGATGTGTGTGTGTGTGTGTGTGTGTGTGTTGAGTGTTTGACTTGCATGATGTGCAAGTGAAGTACAGGTGTGTGGAATGAATGGTGTGGAGTGAGTAGTGTGGAATACGTGGAGTGGAGTGTATGGTGCGAACGAGTGGATGGGGGAAGGATGGACCCCTTCACGAGTACCCGGGGAGGGTAGTTTAAAAGTAGGTAGAGGGAGTAGGTAAATTGTGGTTGGATATTGACGTCTGTGGTGCGGGTAGTTGCACAGAAGTGTTTTGTTGGGTGCATGAGTGTATGGAATGGCTGGGCGTGTGGCCTGTTAGTATGAATGGTTAGTTGAGCACTCCGCCATTGGTAGTCTGTCGGCCAGGTGAGGCCGCAGGTAGGCTCTGGGAACTAATTAGAGTTCAATGGGGCCCGAGGATCCAGAGAAGGACCCGGGTAGCCCGACGTCAGAGAGGGCAGTAGCGGGGTGAGAGAGCCAGGGGGCCTTCCCCAGGTAGGTTATTGTGAGGAGCAGGTAAGCTCGGATGGCAACTGCAGTGGCGGAGGTGTGCAGGTGAGCGGACCTGCTGGGAGAGCCACATGACCCAGCCCTGAAATTGTGCAAGGGCACAGGTAGAAAAATCGGGGGAGTAGGACCCCAAATTGGGAGGCACCACAGTTTGGTCAATGGGAATTGGTTTTTAGAACCGCATAGAGTAAAGATGGCCAATGGATTGGCAGTGTAAGACCACGGGTAGAGTAAAAAGTGTTAATGTCATTTAGAAGTATAGCTAGGATGAAAGTCTCTTCGCACCATCCGCATCCACTCAACGAGGTGATAAGACTCCACACCATATTTTGGCAGACATTTGGAATGTAAGACGCATCTCGACATGGGGGGACATTGTTTGATATTCCATCTCTTCCTCCTTAGGAAGGATTGATTATGAATTTGGTTTAGAGGGGATGGGAAAGACAAGACATAGCGACGAATCTGTAAATGTGTAAATTGTGTAAATACGGGTAGGGGCAAGGGTAGAGTAGGTGACATGGGGGGTGACGAACAGTTAGGGACGAGCTTTCTCGGCTCGCTCTCCCGCGACCTTCATGTTGCATTGCTTTGTATTGGTGTGTACCCTTGCGCCCCGGCCCGCTGATCTGCTTGTCCTTCCTTCCCCACTCACGGACCATTGCTCTTTTGTGCCCGAGGGAAAGTGTGCAAGTGACTGCAGTTGTGCACCCGCACCCTTGCTGCCTGCCTGCCTGCACTGGTACACCACTTATGGACCACACGTTCTGTGGCCTGGCACCACCATATGGACCTCACGTTCTGTGGCCTGGCATTTGGCTGGAGCGGACCATTGCTGCCAGCAGCATCTTGTTTGTGGACCACGGTTTAAAAGTGGCACCCATGCCCAGCAGTGGACCACCGGAGTTGGCCCTGCTGACCAAATCAATAATAAAAAGACGGACACGGTTGGTGCAATCCTTTTTATTAAATAGACAGCAAGCAAGAAGACAGCCAGAAGCATCGGCCCAGCAGACAAGCAAGGACAAGGCATCATTTATTATTTTTTGGAAATGTGTTTTGTGCATTTCCATTTTTTTGGTGCATTTTCATGCTTGGTGCTTTTCCTGCATTTTTTGTATTTTGGTGCTTGGATGGTGCTTTTCGTGCCTTTTGTTTATTGGTGCATGTGGGTATGGTGTATCGGTGCAGTGCAGTGCAGTGATTTTCCTCTTTTCAAAAAGTTCTGCTTCTCTTCCCACAAAAGACAGGTCCTGGGTGACAGTTTGTAAATAATTAGTGTTTTTGTAAATAATGCTCCCCACCGGCTTTAATGTGTAGTTTCAAAATAATTCCGCAATTCGGTTAGTCTGTGGGCATGAGTCAGTTAGGTAGAATGCAACGCAGCAGGTGGGACATATTTAATGTTAAAACTGTTGCACTCAGGGTGAGGTTAAAAGTAGAGGGTAACCACACCTACGTGCCACACCAAGTTAAAAGTTGGCCCTTTTGTTTCGGCCCGGGATGGGCCTGGAGGAAAAGAGGGTGCAGTGTTGCGGTTCTAGAACCCTCACTTTGTAAATAATTCTTGTAAATATTCCATTATTAAAAGGTTAAAGGTCGCACCCTTAATTAGTCCATATGCAACACGTAGGCCACCATAGGAACTTTAGTTATTTCATTAGTATGTGTTTTAGATAAGGCCGTGTTCCCAATAGTTGAAACTGCGTTGCATTCATCAAATAAGATAGGCCCCATTCGCTCTTTTTCCAATCGCTCTCTCCAAACGGTGCCATTATGCGCCCCTACAGACGGTGCCTTGTCCCTTCCAATTCTATTACATGCCTTTTGTTTGCAGCGTTCGCTGCCTCGCTGAGCTTCCGCCCAAGCAACGCCATTAACCATGCGGTCAGCTCGAGGAAAAAGGGGGCGGAACAACAAGAGCAAGGCGTGGCCCTGTCAACTCGCCATCAAGGGTGGAGCCGGTAAGCCCTTACCAGCCAGCCAGGGCTGAGGTGAGCTCGCTGGCGGGCGTGGTTTCCAAGCACGCGCATTGATCGTGAAGCGCGTTATATAAGCGCCAGCACGAGACTTTTCACGGAGTCGTCTCGGGTTGGAGACGGCCCTTGGTGGGGTCTGACTGAGACGGACTGCTTGTGGGAG
This sequence comes from Myxine glutinosa, assembly GCF_964187855.1. Taxonomy (NCBI): domain Eukaryota; kingdom Metazoa; phylum Chordata; class Myxini; order Myxiniformes; family Myxinidae; genus Myxine; species Myxine glutinosa. Next base: position 80,767,698 of record NC_136269.1, read on the forward strand.
GTCTGCTGGGAGCATCGGCTGCTGAGAGACGAAGCCGTGCAAAGCCCCTGTACGAACTTGCGAGAGAGAGAGCGTTGCTCGATAAATGTATTACGTACGCAGCATCCCAGACCCTCGCTATATGTAAGGTCTGCTCGCGGTCGGCGACACGCGAAGCTGCCTGCCGTTTTTCGCCGGTGGAACCGGAGCCTGGACGGGGGTCGATTGGAGCCTGGATCCCGTCTACCTGGACCTATCTGGACCTTCCACCCTTCCCGCTACAATCCCCGCGTGAGTGTGTATGTTCGTCTGGGGTCGTTAAGTTAAGACTGAATAGGTAATTCTGCCCTGTGTCCTGCTTCTTCTTCTTCTTCTGGTATATTTCTTTCCTTTCCTCTTCTTCTTGATTGTAAATAAATTCACCTTGTTATTTCTTGGTTTTTCCCTAATCCGATCGCCTCCGTTCTTCCTTTCCATTGAGTACCTGTGACACGATTTCGGAACCACTTAGAATCGGGTTTAGTCTCTTGGTTAATGGCTCGGGCCGCGGATTGCTAACTGCTCGGCAATTTCCATCTTATCCGTGGTTCGAGCGGGAGTTATTTCCCTGCTCGCGGTCGGTGTTGGTAATTAGGTATTTGGGACCCAAATTGACCAATCACCCTACCCAAGACCGACCGGAAGATGGGAGCTTCCAGGACTCGGGACGGCCAGCTTAAAAGGACAAGGGGATTAAACCCCCCTTGATAAGGGGAGCGCTGACCCCCGAATCCACAACAATATATATATATATGTTTATACAGTCGTGGCCAAAAATATTGGCACCCTTTCACTTTTTTCAAATAACTCTAAAATCTTTCAAATAATTCAAATTTTTCAAAAATTTTCTCTAAAAATAAGTTGAGATTGACAAAAGCATTTGGTTTCCACAATTCTTTATTTCACTGTTAATATTACAGAACCTTTGTTTTTCATTCACAACTTAATATATCCTTTTAAATCAGAAAATAAAGAGAAATGGAATTGACAAAATTATTGACACCCAAGACTTAATATTTGGTAGCACAGCCTTGGACAAAATAACTGCAGTCAAGCGCTTCCTATACCATGGATGAGCTTCCCACACCTCTCTACTGGCAGTTTGGCCCACTCTACTTGCTGCAAATTGCTCCAATTCTCCCAGATTTGAAGGGTGCCTTCTCCCAACTGCTGTTTTCAGATCTCCCCACAGGTGTTCAATGGGATTTATGTCTGACTCATTGCTGGCCACTTCAGAACTGTCCAGCGTTTTGTGTTGAACCATATTATATGTATATATATATACATATATATATATATATATATATATATATATATATATATATATATAATATTGTTACGGTTCGCGGTTAAGGATGTTGTTTGCCAAGCGAAGGCACCGCGACCTAACAGTTTCCCCGATTCACCCGATTCACCCAGACGTTGGCCGTATCGCGCCACAGCTATTCAATATGGAAACCTCTAAAGCGACCGAATGTAAAGAGGAAGAAGAAGAAGACATACGGAGGAATAACAGGTTTTATTAATTATTTACACAAGCCAAAGCAAAGAGAGCAGTTGGTTATATACAGAAAATGGAAGGAGCAGGCACACAGTGAAATCTTTAGCTTACCTATACAAGCTTAATTAATAAACCCCAGGACAACGTTAAAGACAGACGGACGATCACACTTACCCAGGGAAATGCAGGCAGGAATGAATGGCTTGGAGATGGGTGGCTTTTAGAGGCAAGGAAGGTTCAGCGGGTACTGGGCATGGTCGGGCCAGAAGGCACCGCCGTCAAGAAGCCGAGCTTTGGTCCCAAACTGCGCGGGCGAAGTTCCTTTCTCTGTACTGCTGCCTCGTGCGCTCCTTGTGTTGCCCCGGTCCGCTTTTCCTGCAGCGCGGCACGTCTCACGGCGGCTCGGTCACACCTGCTCGTCTCCAGCGCATCTCCGTCAAAGCTCATCTCGTATCTGCTCGGGAGCGTCCCGCGGCGGGTTATATAGGCCCCGCCCTTCACCCTTTTCGAACCTTCCCCAAACGTTCTCTCTCCGTCCTCTCAAGCCAAACCCCTTGTTCTGGGTTGGATGAGCGGGGCCGACTTACTCCTCCCCTCTATGACGAGGTGGAGACCCACCTTTCTTCTTCGGCGTTACCTCGTGCGTAATGGAGTCAAATGCAGCAAAGTGGACGGCAGATGAAAATGCAGTAAAGTGCCTAAAGAGGCAATTGCAGCAAAGTGGCGAACCTGGCACTTGGAAGCTGCCATGGGGCGTCAGAGGGCCTACTCTTATTTAATTCGGTGCAATGAAGAGTCAAACTAGTGGGAAACACATCCTTAGCCTACACAGAGAATAAGGGACTAACTATTTTAAAGGATATATCATGTCCTGTGTGTAGGTTTATGGAATTAACTAAGAGGACGAGCTGCGACCATTCTTTACATTACGAGGGTCAGTTACACACAACAAAACCATACTTTTCACATTCGTTACACTTTCTCAAAATTGTTACACTTCTCAAATCCGTTACACTTCTCAAATTCGTTACAATATATATAATATATATATATATATATATATATATATATATATATATATATATATATATATATATAAAAATATATATATATATATATATATCAATATATATATATATCAATATATATATATCAATATGTATATATCAATATATATATATATATATATATATATATATATATATATATATATATATATATTTATATATATATATATATATATATATATATATATATATATTGTTACGGCCGCGGTTTGGATGTTATTTTTAACCGAGCGGTTGGTATGACCGCGACCGAACAGTTATTCCCCGACTAAACCCCGATTCCACCCAGACGTTGACCAAATCGCGCTATGCTAAATCAATGATGGAAAGGACACAACGACTGGGATAGATGAAACGACGCAAGGGTACAGTTCTCAAGACCTCCGGAGGAGGGTATAATTACAGTGGGTGGAGAAAAGGGGGTAGATTACACGGTAGTGAGGTAAAGACACAGAAGAGATAGGCACTTAAATACCGTCTTATCTTAACCCAGACAGACCACAGACAAACGGAACAAGGCTGACTTACACAGGGATTGATGGCAGGAAGGGACAGGTAGTCGATAGCACAAGGTGCACCTTGGCTCGGGGACAGGATAAAGCACGGTCCAGTCCAGAAGATGCGGGGAGGCCTCACAGCGCTCGGAGGGTACGTCTTGCTTGCTCAAGCTCAGCGCGCATCTGACGTCACCTCCCTCTTCCTGCGCATGCTCAGCGGGGAGTGACACGCCCTCGGCTGGTTGGCTCAGCCCCAAATGGGACCGGTCCGCCGCTTCCATTGGGTGCGGGGGTTACCGGGCTCCGCCCTTGACGAGGAGCTGACAGGGAGCCCCTATTTGGTAACCCCGTCGAGCACATGTTCGATGGCGGCTCGTTGGGAAGGCCTCATGCCCTCCCAACACCCCCTACCAACCAAGCCGGAGTGAGGACGCGCACTCCCTGTGCACGCCGCCGCCGTTGCTGTTGTTGTTGTTGTTGTTGTTGCTGAACCGTGAGGAAGAGCTGCGGGGAGGTATTGGGAGGTCCTAAACTTCCTAACGGTGCCATACAATCACATTCTGGTGCAACGAAGGGTCAGAATTAATGGAAACGAGTCCTTAACTGACATAGACTAAGAATAACTAGCAAGATGTCCTATAGTTGTCTTACATGAGATGCGGTGAACCTGGGCACGACATTTAATGGGGGAAATAGGGGGAGGTCGGGTCTACAGAGTGTTGTTTACAGAAAATGGGACTAGGGAATGGGGGATTGGGGATAGTTGGGAAGTATTGAGGAAATAGGGGAATATTTACAAGCGGATATGGATGGATGTAAATCCCATATCCGCAACAATATATATATATATATATATATATATATATATATATATATATATATATATGTATATATATATATATATATATATATATATATATGTATATATATATATATATATATATACATATATATATATATATACACAGACTTGGCATTTAATATGGAATATTTTTTTTGTAGGGGTGAACTTACTTTTCAAGATGTCTTAGAACCAAATGTTCATTGGAATTAGGTTGAAATTATTCTAGATTTTGCTAATGTGACCTTTAAAAGAAACAGAAACCACATTTCACATTTCGAAACAAATAAATTGATCCTTGAAGTGATGTGAACTGATATCCAACTCAAATTACGGACAGTACTGTGTTAAACTTCTGTACGTTTTCCAGAAGTATCTCTTTATTTTGCACATTAGCCAAAAAAAATTTCAACAAAAATAAAAGCTAAATTATGACTGGGATTACGAACAGTAACATTACAGTTCAGTACTTCGTGTAACCCCCACGAGCATTCAGGAGAGCACATACACGTCGAGGCATGCTGTTCACGAGATTTGCCAAGGTTTGGACAGGAATCGCTTGCCATGCAATGACAATAGCCTGCTGCAATTCACGCACAGAGGTCGGCTGCTGGTCCAAGTTGTCGATTTGACGCGTTAATTCTGCCCACAAGTTCTCTATCGGATTCATATCCGGGGACATGGCAGGCCACTCCATATGCTCTACACCACGGTCAGCAAGAAAGTGTTGGATCATGCGAGCACAATGAGGCCGTGCATTGTCATCTTGGAAGACAAGGTTTCCTCGAAAGGCTGCACGAGCAAATGGAAGCAATGTTTTTCCCGAATGACCCTGTACTTGAACTGGTTCAGGTTTCCATTCAGAACAACCAGGTCAGTTTTGCCCCCTGCATGAAAAGCAGCCCAAACGGTCACCCCACCACCTCCAGCTTGGACTCTTGGCACTATACAATCTTCGTTGTGGGCTTCATACACTTGTCTGCACACTCGGACGTGGCCATCTTGACGATAGACCAGAAATCTAGACTCGTCACTGAAGGTCACGTGATTCCAGTGTCCTGGCTGCCATTGACGGTGCTCTCTGGCACACTGCAATCGGCGCTGGCTGTGTTGTCTGGTCAGGTGTGGCTTTCTCAGGGGACGCCTGGCACGATAGCCTGCTTGAACCAGTCGTTGGTTGACTAGCCTTCTGGATACAGGCACATTTGTCAGTTGCTGCCACTCAGCCCTAAGCCGATTAGCTGACTTGGTACGGCCATTGCAGACTAACCGGTGCAGCTGGCGATCATCTCTCCTTGTGGTTCTGCGTGGACATCCTGGCCTCGGTATTGGAGTAGGGACACCCCTCTGAGCATTTCGTTTCAGGATCTTTGACACCTGACCTTGAGTGATGCCATACTGCCGAGCAATAGCACGCTGTTTCATGCCAGAATTTCGTAAAGCCACCACTCCATGACAAACAGCATTGTCAAGTTGACGGACCATCTCCACAGGAAGCGGCAATAACTTTTGTGGACATGCAGCAGTTGTTTTCCACTAATACAGAATGCAACAACCCTTATATACCCAATTGTGAAGCCAATCGTCAAATGTACCTGTCCTTACATTTTGTCACGCCACCTGTGATATAATCCTGTTTTTGACTTCTTGCTGCGGAAGACAATCAGTGACATGGTTCTTTCAACAAAGACATCACCGAAGGGTAAAAGAAACTCACCAGATTGATATCCTGAGTTCAGAAAGTACACCCAAGTCAAGAAAAAAATATATATTCCATATTAAATGCCAAGTCTGTATATTGTTGCGGATATGGGATTTGGCCTCCATATCCGCTTGTAAATATTCCCCTATTTCCCCAATACTCCCCAACTATCCCCAATCCCCCATTCCCTAGTCCCATCGTCTGTAAACAACACTCTGTAGAACCGACCTTCCCCTTTTTCCCCCATTAAATGTCGTGCCCAGGTCCACCGCATCTCACGTAGACAACTTTAGGACCTCTTGCTAGTTATTCTTAGTCTATGTCAGTTAAGGACTCGTTTCCATTAATTCTGACTCTTCGTTGCACCAGAATGTGATTGTATGGCACCAGTAGTGAGTTTAGGACCTCCCCATACCTCCTCCCATCTTCCTCATGAAACAATAACAACAACTACAACCACAGCGGGGGCGGCGCGGCCGCGGTGCGGGGAGTGTGCGTCCTCACACCGGCTTGGTTAGCCGCCATTGCCATGTGCGCCCACGGGGTTACCACGAAGGGGCTGGCTGTCAGCTCCTTGTCAAGGGCGGAGCCCGGTAACCCCCGCACCCAATAAGAAGCAACGGGCCGATTCCATCTGGGGCGGAGCTAACGAGCCGAGGGCGTGTCACTCCCCGCCGGATATACGCAGCCACTTACCGGACGTGACGAAAGATGCGCCCCCAGCTTGGAGAAAGAACGTCACCTTCCAACGCTGACGCTGAGAGAGACCTCCCGCATCTCTGGACCGGACCGTGTGGATCCTGCCCCTGAGCCAAGGTGCACCTTGAGCTATCAACTACCTACCCCTCCTTGCCATCAATCCCTGTGTGAGTCAGTTTTTGTCCTGTTTATCTGTGGTCTGTCGGGGCTAATATAAGACCGTGTTTAAGTGCCCACCTTACTATGCTGTACCTCTGGTCGGTGTAATCTAACGTTCCGATATATTATAACCTCCTCCGGAGGTCTTGAGAACTGTACCCTTGGTGTCGTGTCATTTTAACCCAGCCGTTGTGTCCTTTTCCTCAATTGATTTAGCGTAGCGCGACTCGGCCAACGTTCGAGTATAATCGGGTAAACTGTGCAGACGCGGCCATACCAAACCGCTCGGTAAACTAACATCCACAACCGCGTCTGTAACATTTGGTGTCGAGGAGTGGAATTCGGACCTGGGACTAAATTCAGTTAGGCCCAAATTTTGGGACACCAATTGTACCATTAGGGTAACATTTTGGTGTCGGGAAGTAGAATTCGATCCGGAGCGCGTTTCCCGCGCTCGAAATTATAACGGCGAAATTTGATTGTGTTTTACAAAAAAAAAAAAAAAACCCGAATTTTGAAAGTCGCGCTATGGCAGACCAAGACGGCTGGGGTCCGGTAGTAGGGAGTGAAGCAGGGTCGATCCAGGACCAAAATGAGGGACAAGAGGAGAGCGAAGCAGTGAGGGTAGCAGAATCGCAAAATGGCGTGCTGGCGCACGAGGTTGCGGGCGCGCAAAACGGCGCCTCGCACATAGCCACGGCGACCACGCCCGCGACCGTGGTAGCGCCACCGGTGGATTTGAACCTTTTTTTTATGCAAATGACGGCCCTTATGGAAAAGAATAGTGAGCAATTGGGAGACCAAATTAGAGGTTTGAAAAGCAGTATGGGACAAATGGGGAACCGGATGGATGCTCAGAGTGAGCAATTGGGAGTAATGAGGGACGAAGCGAGGGGTACCGGTGAGGGGTTAGACAACGGGATAAAAGAGGTGAGAAATGGGTTAATGGGGGTAGAAAACAGAATGGCCGCTCAAGAGAATCAAATGGAAGGGATGCAAAAGGGGTTAGAGGGGTTAGAAAACAGGATGGAAGGCAAATTGAGGGACATGAGGGACCAAGCGGAAAGGGAAGTTAAACAAATGGGGCAGCAGATAGAGGGGGTCAGAATGGGGGTAGAAACCAAACTGGATGCTCACAGGGAGGAAATGGAGCAGATGAGGGTGGCATCTGGGCAGGAGATGCAAGTGATGGGAGAAGAGATCAGAAGAGGTGTGAGTGAGGAGGTCGGAGGAGTGCGCGAGGAGGTGAGGCACTGTAAGGAGCGCATGGAGAAGGAGGTGAGAAAGGGGACTGTAAAACTGCAAGGGGGAATAGAGGAGTTGACGCTGGGAGTAGAACAACTGACAGTGGGACAAAAGGAGTTGGGGGACCAGGTAAAGAAGAACACAGCGGTAATAGAGGGTTTAAAATCGACACAGAAGGAGATGAAAAAGGACGTAGGGGTAATTAAAAAAGAGTGTCAGATGGTACATGAGGACCTGACGAGGAAAATGGACAAGGTGGTAGAGGTGATGGAGGTTAAAGAGCGGGAGGTGCGGGAGCACATAGAAAAAAATAAAGTGGAGTTAGAGGAAGAACTTAAAGGGGCGCACGAAGAGATGAAGGAGGTGAAGCAGAAATTAGAAGTGGAAGAAGGGGTGAGCGAAATTAAGAAGCGACGGAGAGAGGATAAGAAAGAGATAAAGGAGGAAGTAAAAGAATTGGTCCGAAGTCTGTGTTCGGATCGTGATGATGTGCTCATTAACCGGATGAGGGATTCGCAGGTGATGGAGGAGAAGCGAAGAGGAAGAGGACCCGGTGTAAGTGGTGACCAATATGGTCGTGCGTATGATGCGCCAGGGGATTTAAGAAGCTTGGGGGTCGAGATAGACCCGGGTGTTCGTGAGAGGCCGTTGGTGAAGTGTGCGACAGGTCTGGTGTGCGAAAAAGGAGGTGTGCGAGAAAGTCCGACTCTGGGGTGTGTGAGGAAAAAGTGCGTGCCAAGGAGTGAGGGTGCTGGCGAGAGTGAGTCGGTCGTAGCGCGTGTGCGAGGGAGCACATGGAAGCGCGGTGTGGTAAGTGTTACAGAGGGTGTGACGGGAGAGTGTGCGCAAGAGTGTGCGCGAGAAAGGTGTGTGACGGACAGGTGCATGGGGAAAGAGTGCGCTGTCAAAGGCAAGGAAGAATGCACACCTGTGGTGAGTGTTACAGAGGGTGTAACGGGAGAGTGTGCGCGAGAAAGGTGTGTGACGGACAGGTGCATGGGGAAAGAGTGCGCTGTCAAGAATGGAGGTGAGAGTAGTGAGAGTGACAAGGAGCGTGAGTTGGTTGTGACAGGTGAGAAAGGATGCACACCTGGACTGGTAGAGCGTGAGTGGGAATGCACGCTGGAATTGGTAGTGAGGCACGTGGTTGGGTGTGCGAATGAGAGCACACCTGTGATTGTCACAGAGGAGGTGACCGAGGAGGGGGCGCGAAGAGGTGTGTTGGTGAGGTGTGCGACCAACGAATGTGTGCCAAAGTGTTCGGTGGTCAGGTGTGTGACCAAGGATGTGAGTGGAATGAGAGTACCGAGGTGTGTAAGGAAAGGTACGAGGAGCATGGAAACGGCTGGATGTGTGAGCAAGGAACGGGCTGCGGGGTGTAAGCATGCAGATGAGGCATCGAAGGTAACCGGGTTAGAGGTTAGAGCGACTTTTAGCCGAATCGGGCCCTCGGTGCGTGCTAGGCCTCGCTTGGAACGGCCGCGGCCGGGCTCCACTAGGCGGAGCGGGCAGCTGGATAGGAAGGGTCGTTATGGCGACCACGTTTTGTTGAGACGTGCCGGCAGGTCGAGATCGGGACATTGGATGGCTCCACGCCGAGGTGGTGCGTGGGATCTCGGCCCGGGTAAGCCCCCGTCCCTGCACCGAGTGCCGGACGCATCCAGCCGCTGGCACAGAACAACCCGCATTCATGGCTTGGCTGTACGAAGCCGGGCTTTGGACAGGAATTGGCGCACCGAGAGGCATTAGTGAGTAGACGGGTGATGAGGTTAGTGTTTTGGCCCCGAAATTAGAAAAAAAAACACAATTTGATGATTGGCAAAGGATTGGCAGAGTGATGATTGGTAATGGTAGTGATTGGCAGATGATTGGCAAATTTTTAATTTGTTGAAATTTGATGTGCAAAATTGGTAGTGAGCGATGGGCCCGGTGGGTAAGGGTGGCATCCCTGCCACCCTTCCCATAGTGGGGCAAATGCGCAATAGATTATGGGGTGTATGGCAGTGAAAACTAGCCCGGGTGGGTTAGGTTATATTGTGTGTAGGGATCTAGCGAAGATGACATTAGGTGATGTTAAGTTTAGTTAGTGACTGATACCTGTAGTGGGGACGCAGGTAGATTAGTGTGGATGATAATGACGTGGGAGCGCAATAGTTTAAAGGGACGACTGGGAAGCGCAAGTTTCAGAGGGGAGTAGTTAGATGAGATGATGCTGTGTGAGAATTGAACAGGTGTGATTGCACAGATGTGCAACTGGACAGGTGTGTGGAACAGTGTGTGAGTAATGAGTGTTGTGGATCAGCGCGAATGCGCTTGGGGAGAGAAGGGTGCAGGTGGCACCAGGTGTGAGAGCACAGGTGTGCAGGTACAGGTGTGTGGAGAGAGTTGGAGTAAGTGGTACGGAGTGGTGTGCATGGTGCGAAGGTGTGGATGGGGGAAGAGTGGACCCCTTTCACGAGTACCCGGGGCGGGTAGTGTAAGTGTTAGGTAGAGGGTATAGGTAAATTGTGGTTGGATATTGGCATTTGTGGTGCGGTTGCAGAATGGTGTTGTGGATGGGTGCATTAGTGTTGTGGAAATGGCTGGGCGTGTAGCCTGTTAGTGTGTGTAGTTGGTTGGGCACTCCACCACTGTGAGGATGTCGGCCAGGTGAGGCCGCAGGTGGGCTCTGGGAGCCGGTAGTTGTGAGTGGGTGCCTGAGGATCCCGGGTGTGGATCGGGCAGCCCAGTGCCAGAGAGGGCACCGAGTGGGGAGAGCGCCAGAGGGCCTTCCCCAGGTAGTTAGGTTAGGGTAAGGAGCAGGTAAGCTCGGAGGCAACTGCAGTGGTGGGGGTGTGCAGGTGGGTAGACCCGCTGGGAGAGGTACACGTCGCGGCCCAGAAATTGTGCGAGGGCACCGGGAGATGAATCGGGGGAGTGAGACCCCAAATTGAAAAGCACCACAGTTTGGTCAATGGGAATTGGTTTTTAGAACCCATAGTGTAAGAGGGCCAATGGTTTGGCCGGAGAAAGACCCCGGGTAGTGTAAAGTTGTTAAAGTCATTTAGGAAATAGTTAGGATTGATGAACCTGTCGCACCATACGCAGCCACTTACCTGTGGTGATGATGATGACTCCACACCTGTGTTTTCTTTGTTCTGTTGCAGGAAATGAGAATTGCTGTGAGGATTTGTGAGACGCATCACGACGTGGATGAGACCTTGGGGTGATTCCATCTCTCCCTCCTTAGGAGGGACTGATGATGAATTGGTGATAGCAAATTATGATGTTGAGTTGGAGATGGCAAATTTTGATGAGAGTTGAAAATGGCAAATTTGATTGGTTAGGAGGGAGAGAAGACGAATTTGGTTTATGGGAGGAACGGGGAAGACAGTAGTGACGTTTGTTGATTTGTAAAGTAGATGTTTATGGGTAGTGTTGTGTTTTGTGGATACAGTAAGGGGTAAGGGAGGGGCCATGTAGGTTACCTGGTGGGGGGGGGGGCGTACGGTAGGAACGTACCTGTCTCACCTGGTTCCCATGTGCCCCCAGTGTGCATTACCTTACATTGCGTGCACTTTTGCGCCCTTACCACCTTACTCACTTGTCTGCTTCTTTTGTCTCCCACCTCCGAGGATCTGGCTTTGGGGCAGAGAGAGAGGAGAGAGAGGTGCTGGCTCCGCAGTTGTGGGCCTGCACTTTCGCTGCTTGCTGCCTGGATCGATACACCATATGGACCGCAATTTTGGTGGCCACCCACAATGGACCGCAGTTCTTTTGTGGCCAAGCACCACCCGTGGATGGACCTATGGGTCAACGTGGCACCTATGCCATACAGGTGAACCACTTTTAGTTGGCCCCCTGAAGGCCACAATACAGAAATGGACGCAGTTGGCGCCTTTCTTTATTTTTGAAAGAAGCCAGAAGGCCAAGTGCACCACACGAAGAGCAAGAGACACCTGCAGGGTTAGGGGTTGTTGTTTTTATTTTAATGAACAATGGTGACTGCACCGGATGGTGCTGACTGTGTGATGGGGTGGTGCTTTTGGTGCTTGGAAGGGGTGCTCTGCACATTATTAAAGGCCGTAAGGCCACAGAGCACTCGTGGGTTGGTGTATCGATGCTGGCATGCGTGCTCTCTCTATGCATAACATCTGCATGTGTTCCTCCAAAAACAGGTCCTGGATCGTAGTGTAAATATCAGCGTAGTCTTGTGTAAATAATGCTCCCTACCGGCTGTATGTTTAGTTTGCGAATTCTTTCCGCGATTCGGTTATCCTGTGGGTGTGTATCTGTGAGGAGAAGGGTGCAACGTCGCAGGGGGACATATTTACTCAATTGTGAATATCTGTAAAACTGTCGCACTCAGGGTAGAGTTAATAGTAGAGGGAACTACATCTGAGTGCCACACTAAAATAGGTAAAAATTTATCGGGTCGGGACGCCCCGAGGGTAGAGAAGGGTGCAATGTTGCGGATATGGGATTTGGCCTCCATATCCGCTTGTAAATATTCCCCTATTTCCCCAATACTCCCCAACTATCCCCAATCCCCCATTCCCTAGTCCCATTGTCTGTAAACAACACTCTGTAGAACCGACCTTCCCCTTTTTCCCCCATTAAATGTCGTGCCCAGGTCCACCGCATCTCACGTAGACAACTTTAGGACCTCTTGCTAGTTATTCTTAGTCTATGTCAGTTAAGGACTCGTTTCCATTAATTCTGACTCTTCGTTGCACCAGAATGTGATTGTATGGCACCAGTAGTGAGTTTAGGACCTCCCCATACCTCCTCCCATCTTCCTCATGAAACAATAACAACAACTACAACCACAGCGGGGGCGGCGCGGCCGCGGTGCGGGGAGTGTGCGTCCTCACACCGGCTTGGTTAGCCGCCATTGCCATGTGCGCCCACGGGGTTACCACGAAGGGGCTGGCTGTCAGCTCCTTGTCAAGGGCGGAGCCCGGTAACCCCCGCACCCAATAAGAAGCAACGGGCCGATTCCATCTGGGGCGGAGCTAACGAGCCGAGGGCGTGTCACTCCCCGCCGGATATACGCAGCCACTTACCGGACGTGACGAAAGATGCGCCCCCAGCTTGGAGAAAGAACGTCACCTTCCAACGCTGACGCTGAGAGAGACCTCCCGCATCTCTGGACCGGACCGTGTGGATCCTGCCCCTGAGCCAAGGTGCACCTTGAGCTATCAACTACCTGCCCCTCCTTGCCATCAATCCCTGTGTGAGTCAGTTTTTGTCCTGTTTATCTGTGGTCTGTCGGGGCTAATATAAGACCGTGTTTAAGTGCCCACCTTACTATGCTGTACCTCTGGTCGGTGTAATCTAACGTTCCGATATATTATAACCTCCTCCGGAGGTCTTGAGAACTGTACCCTTGGTGTCGTGTCATTTTAACCCAGCCGTTGTGTCCTTTTCCTCAATTGATTTAGCGTAGCGCGACTCGGCCAACGTTCGAGTATAATCGGGTAAACTGTGCAGACGCGGCCATACCAAACCGCTCGGTAAACTAACATCCACAACCGCGTCTGTAACAATATATATAGTGTTGTGGTTTTGGAATAAAGGATAATCCCCCTCATAGGTAGACGCACCACAACATGTAGCCTCGCGATAGCTCAGTTATTTTGTAGTAAATGTAAGCGTAGTCCTTTCCTGTGTTAATTTTGCGTTGAGCAGGCCCGTGAGTAGGGCGGTCCTTTGGCGCTGGAATGCCACGTGCTCGGCCTGAACAAGTCTGGCAAGGCCGAATGGAGGAGCTGCAGGGGGGAGTGGCCGTTAAGCACGAGCCGCCAATCAGAGCTCAAGGGGAGTGGCTAACCACGGCAACGGGAGGCGGAGCATGGAACATTCGGGTCGGGCCGGGGCGGAGCCATAAAACCCTGCTCCGAGCCCTCCGCCTCAGTTCAAGTTGGAGTCAGGATCGGAGTCGAGTCAGAGCCGGGGAGTCAGTTGAGTTCAGTTGGAGTTCTGAGTTGAGTTGGGTTGAGCTGGAGTGCGAGAGAGAGAGAGAGAGAATCGCCCAGCCCCTGAACAATTGCCTGTTATCATCTTTGTACACGAACTTGCCCGGTGTCCCAATGCCCTGCGCTCTGCGCTGTATTAATCACGCGTTCGAGAAGACGACCCGTTCTGGGCCACAGACGCGCGATCTCCTCCTGCCTGCCTTTTCCTGCATACGTGCCTTGACCGCCAGAGGGCCACTTCGGGCGAGCTGTCCCGGAGCGACCGACGGCAAAGCGCGTTTGGAGCGCGAAGGTCTCTTCTTCTTCTCCCCGTGTGCGTGAGTGGGCCCTTTGTCTGGGTTTACGTTAACATTGTTAAGCTTCTGCTCTGTGTCCCCTTTCCTTTATCCGAATCCTGTACATTGTGTAAATAAATTGTGTTCTTCCTCTGATTTGACCGTTCCTGACCCTTCCATCAATTGGCCTAGCATAGTACGAATAAAACCGCTCGAATTGGGTTCCATAAAAGTAACGGCACGAGTCACGTGATACGCATACCGCTCGGGCGTAATCGATTAGCGTGGCTCGTGCGAGGTCCGGTCCCCGTTTTTGTGGCAGCGTGGGTCAAAGGTACGAGCGGCGTCGACCCGATACCCTTTTTCACGCTTGCTGCAGAAGAGGCGATTCGGCCTCGTGGACACGAAGACCCAAGGGGAAAAAGGGGTTTAATCCCCCCTTTGTAACGTGGACGGGCTTCGGGAGATCCGCAACAATATATATATATATATATATATATATATATATATATATATATATATATGTATATATATATATATATATATATATATATATATATATATATATATATGTATATATATATATGTATATATATATATGTATATATATATATATATATATATATATATATATATATATATATATATATATATATATATATATATATATATATACGTATATATATATATATATATATATATATATATATATATATATAACACATTCATACAACATGAGTAGGTAGATACTGATACAGATACACCCGCCCCCCACTTTTTTACTTATTGTCCTCCGTGTCATCTTTTTTTGAAAATAAAATATGTTAACCCAAGAGTTGCAGGAAAATGGAGATGTGGGTTTAACATGGTCAGTAAGCTGGCATTCACAAAATATGCTCGTAGAAAATGCCATAGGCCTGATAGGCATCTACTACATTCAGCCACCATTGCATTGATTGTCAACAAATTAGTTATATCGTAATTATTATATTACATAGTTACTGTTGTATTTGACGGCTTGAGAATTTTTAATTTGCTGTTGCTTAAACGCCTGATTTTGCTTCATTGTTTGTCCTGCGAAGTAGCCATTGTGATATGCAGAGCAGCGGTGCTGGGTGCTGTGCAGAATGTTACATTTGTACAATGTTATACATAATTCGTTTGCAGGACATTTGATGAAATGACAAATGTATCTCTATGTCCAATTACTTCCGTTACCGAAGGTGGACGGAGTTTATGTTTGACCCCTGTCTGTCTGTTGGCAGATCTCAAAGTTATGGATGGATTCGGATGACATTGGTGGACACGTGTGTGACAATGATGAATTGATTTGATGTTGGTGAAGATCCGGATTCGGATATATATATTTTTAACTTCCAAGTAATTTCATTTATTAGGACAAAATATGATGGATGAGTTGGGTAGGTGACAATAACAAGGCGATTATATTTTGGTTTAGGTCTGGATCCAGATCTGGCCTATCAGTGGGATACAAAACGTAAACTGTTCAGCCTGGTGGAGATATGCTCTCTCCTGAGTGCTGTTGTGGTTACCTTCACCACCGAAGGTGGATGGAGGTTATGTTTTCACCAATGTCTGGTTGTGTGTTTGTCTGTCTGTGAGCTTTCAGGACACCTCAAAACTTTGTGGATTGATTCGGACAAAATGTGGTGGACAGTTTGGGGGTTATGATAAGGAATTGATTAGATTTTGAAGAAGATCCAGATCAGAATACGAGAATTTTTTAAGTGATTCTTCACCATTAAGAGATGGGGCCAAAAACGATATAGACCACGATATCTCAAAACGTTGTGGAAGGATTCGGACGAAACTTGGTGGACAGGTTGGGGGTTTGACATTTTCCGGGTTCCCCCACTGTTTTTTTTATGTGCCTCTTGTATTTGTTTAATTGAGGTAAGTGTGGGGGGGTGGGGGGAACTGAAACTGATCGGCATCGTGGAGTACAGTATGTAATCTACTTATAACGTACCTATAAGTTAACGTGTTATATAATCGGGCTGTTAAAGACTGCACATGAAATGTTTCCATTTTGTTCGAGGTTTCTGGTGGAGGGCCCAGAATACTGTCTGCATTATGTCTTTAAAATGTGGAAAAATAAATTTAAATGATGCTTATGTCTGGAATATGCCCCAGTTTCAAGGCCTCACTAAGAGTAAAGGTCTTTGGTTTTGTCAGAAGCTCCTTTTGAAAGTCGGACATTTGGGTACTTGCAATGATCTGTTCTATCAAGCGGTCGTCCTCTTCTTGTTTGGAGCTGAAATCACACTTCTGGGAGAGAAGCTTGCACCGGCTGATAAAGGTGTCCAGTGACTCACCGAGATTCTGGCTGTAGTAACGAAGCTCCAGTCGACAGATCCTGAAGTTATCCGAGGGTTCCATTTGTTCCAGGAAGCCATTGAAAATATGTGCGGGTTGCTGCCGCTGTTCGTCTGTTAAAGTCCATGTGTTGTACCGTTTGAGGCCTTCATCTCCCACTTGAAGCAGGATCAGTGGCACCTGGTTGTTCTCTGTAATGCCTCGAAATTGAAAGTACAGCTCCAATCGCTGCCTGAACATCTTAAAAGCCACCGCTGTGTTAGGCGCGGTCCAATCCATGCACTGAGTTCGCGCCAGGTCTGCCATTGTAAACGGCAACGAGGCTGCGAGGTCAACGAGGAACGAGCCGATTACAAGAGGCACGGGAAACGCCGGCTTTTTTTTAGCCGCGTCGCAGACGCTGCTCATAGAGTGCCCTCTGCTGTTGTTGTTGTTCTTCTTCTTGTTCTTCTTGTTCTTGCAGAGAAGACAAAACCTCAAAGCTCCACCCATTCTGGGGACCATAGCTCCACCCATTCTGGGAGAGCCTTCATATAAACAAATATCCACCATTTTATTAACTCGCATAGCTTTGAGGCCTGTTTTGTAGGCCCGTGGTGTCTTCCTCTCTCACACAGTTTTATTTCAAATCAAATTCGATATATCATTTCATTTTTCACAGTCGCTAACATAGTTTTAGACTCGGTTGAAAAAAAACGGGAAGAAAATCCGATGAAAGTTGCCCTTTATAGAACGAAATGAATTCTCAAAGGCCTGTAACTTCAAGTCCATTGAGATTTTTTTTTTTTTAATCGCGGCATGCTCAGTCATACACCGCCCGAAATAAGAGACGGGAAAATGCCGAGATATATATTTTGTTTAAATCACGGCATGGTCAGTCATACACCGCCCGAAATAACAGACGGGAAAATGCCGAGATATATTAAAAATTCGTCCATTTGATGACAATCGTCACGATGAAATATTTAATTTATACGTCGTCACAATAATGTGGAGAGAGGAGCATAGCTTCGTTCACGTGTCGCCACACACGGGAAATTGCCGAGATATATATTTTTTAAATCGCGGCATGGTCAGTCATACACCGCCTGAAATAACAGACGGGAAAATGCCGAGATATATTAAAAATTCGTCGCCACACACGGGAAATTGCCGAGATATATTTTCACTTTGCAAAAAAATAACATCAAGTAATCGAATCAATAGGAATGTCCTGTGCCTATAACATCGACGTTATAGGCACAGCTGCATCTAGGCATTGTGTAACATCGACGCGGCTTTTGTTTTAATTAAAACTCTTGTTCTTGTTTTTTTAAGCTCGATGAGCTCAAATACGTGTCGTAACACTGCTGCCACCATGTAAAGTTCTGATGTAGAATAGATCACGAGGCGATGTCAAAGAGAACAATCATTTATGGCAACACCCGGAATCATGTTGATGTGCAACGACCCCGTACACACACCGCCTGCCCGCTACCCGGAACTCCACCTTCATACTCCAAAACACGAGCAAGCACTTCCGGTTCCACACAACTAATGTAATACCATTACACTATGACGTCAATACGTACTTGACAGGAAGTAGATAGAGCACGTTAGTTTGCAGTTTCCCTTGTTGTCGAGGCTGTTTCTAAAGCAATTGGTTATTATAGATGGTGGTGGTTTGTGTGTAGCCAACCTGCTGCTGGTTGCATCATTTTTCTGTGGGCACGTCTGCCGCTGATGCAATGCCTCTCTCTATAACCAGTTATCTCGTACTCATTTTGCCGAGCTGGGAAGGATGACAGGCTAGGTCAACCCCACTTGGCGTTAATTCAACGGAATTCAAACTCAAGACCTTAGGATCCCAAGCCTGCCACCCTAACCATTAGGCCAACACCAGGTGGTTATTATAGATGAATCACTTGTGCTTTGGAAAGATTATGTCGTTTCTCTTTGTGAGTATCAAAGTAAAATAAATTCGATAACTCGCGATTTTTGAGCCGTTTGCCCTATTAAAATGTTTTCCAAATTATATAGGGTTAGTTTTCTAAGGCTGTAGGCCGCACCTCATTTTGTCGAATAAAGTGGTATTCGGGTGGTTCCGGTATTTGGGACCGCAGGGACGGAAAGTGCAGGTACGGGGTGCTTGGCACTCCCCAGCCGGCCCGCTCTGAAGGTTCGGATCGGGACACCGGGATTCATTCCGGTCGCCCGGTCGGCCCGGAGGTGGGGGTGCGGGGCCTGTCACGGAACGTCAAAACAAACGGCCTGCCGGGGCCGCCCAAAAGTCGGGCGTGAGGGGCGCGTCCACTAATGGAACGCCTCTCGCTTCCCAGATCGAGGGCCACGTGGTCAGGAGAACCTCGTCCCTTCTGGTTGCCCTGCCGTCCCGCCGTGGGCGCTGGCAGGGTGTACTTCAAACTAAGCTTAAGTGTCAAGTGTTAAGTTCCTCCTTGCCCTCGCAAGGGAAAGGCTAGGGTCAAGCTCTTCCAAATTTCCAAACACTAGAAATCGGACGTCTCAAATTAATTAACTAATTTGTTAATACATCTCAGTCGACCGCGACCTCTCTAGCGCGGGCGTCGAACCAGTTCATTTCCGGTGCGACCGGGCCGAGTATCGGCCCGGCCGTGGCCGAAGCCGTTGATTCCGCCGTAGCATGCTAACGCATAGGCTCGCGCGTCCCTGGTCCGCCGGGGCTCCGCGGGTGTCCTACCGTGCCTGGCGCCGCTATTCTCTCGACTTCCGGGAGTAGGTGCCGGTGCCCGGGGACGGATCTCGCTGTCTAAACATGGTAGCGCTCGGCCAGTGGGACCGCCGGGACCCACGTGCACTCACACATTGATATGCGCGTGGGCGGCAGTATCAGACCGGGGCGCCCAAAGGCGCCACACGCCCAAACGCTCCCCGGCTAAAGTTCATCCTGATGTGCCCACGTTGTGCGGACAAACCCCACCGAGTCGAGGGCCACGCGGTCAGGAGGACCTCGTCCCTTCTGGTCACACTGTGCCTATCGGTCGGCCTCGAAGACCGAAAAAGTGACTATGTCACCCTAAAAATTAAGATCCGAGTCCCCGTTCACTCTCGAGGGCCTCCAAGAGCAAATCGCATATATTCCTAATGAAAAAACCCCAGAGTTCCTAAATCCCAAATCCCATGCCATCCGATGTCAATCCATATATCTATACCTCACTACGAATGTTATGCATCTAATGATAAGCATTAAAACCATCAAAAAATATTTTGTGACCACTTTATTTAACAAAATGAGGTGCGGCCTAGCATCTAGTCGAGACCAAGTCACCCAGGCCGACCACCCATTCCGACCCCAAATTCCTCATCGACGATAACTAAACAATATATTATATGAATCGCACCGTACATACCTCCTTCTAGATCTTGTTCTTGTTTGTCCAATAAAGTGGTTTTAAAATATTTTTTGATGGTTCTTATGCTTATCATTAGATGCATAACGTTCATAGCGAGGTGTGGATATATGGATTGACATCGGATGGTCTGGGATTCGGGATTTAGGAGCTTCGAAGTTTTTTCATTAGGAATATATGTGATTTGTTTTGGGGGGCCCTTAGAGCTAACGGAGGCTCGAATTTTAATTCTGATTCCGGATTTCGCAGTCGCTAGTACGTCTTAACACTCGACAGAAACTGGCCCTGCGAAATCTCCAGGATTTTCGGTAAAATTACTTCAGGGTAAATCTACATAGGAAAACCCCATGCTAAATTTTCGTCGCCGAAGGACTTTATTTTTTGCGAATTTCATCCTGACTTCGCCTCTAGGAGGATACAGGGGTATCTGTGCATAACGGGAACCTTTATTTGGCGAAATTCGGACTGGTATTGACCGAGTTATTCAAAATATTAACTTATATCAAATAAATCTTTTAAGGTAAAAGCGCGATGACGTCACCACGTCACACGGCACGAATGCGCACCTGTATCATTGGAGGTATTGACTTATATAGGGTTGGTTTTCTAAGGCTTATATCAAAATATTAACTTATATCAAATGAGTCTTTTAAGGTGAAAGTGTGATGACGTCACCACGTCACGCGGCACGAATGCGCGCCTGTGTCGTTGGAGGTACTGACTTCTATAGGGTTGGTTTTCTAAGGCTTATATCAAAATATTAACTTATATCAAATAAGTCTTTTAAGGTGGTAGCGCGATGATGTCACCGCGTCATGCGGCACGAATGGTTCCATTGTGCACGCTTTCGTTTTATTTCCAAATTAAAATCTGTTTTCACTTTTGCCGTGGGGAGGACATCAGTGCATCGAGTGTGGTATCTTATTTGGTGAAATTCGGTCGATTTGAAGTGGTGAAGGTAGGGTGTGATCGTGGAGGATCGTAGCGAGGGGCTATTTTGAATCGGTTTTCGATTATTGCACCGGATTATTGCACCCTCCCATCACCCTCCCATCACCCTCCCCCATCACCCTCCCTTCACCCTCCCATCACCCTCCCGTCACCCTCCCATCACCCTGCCATCACCCTCCCGTCACCCTCCCATCACCCTGCCATCACCCTCCCATCACCCTCCCATCACCCTGCCCCATCACCCTCCCATCACCCTCCCATCACCCTGCCCCATCACCCTCCCCCATCACCCTGCCATCACCATTCCGGGAGTAGTACGTCACCGCGTCACGCGGCACGAATGGTTCCATTGTGCACGCTTTCGTTTTATTTCCAAATTAAAATCTGTTTTCACTTTTGCCGTAAAAAGGACATCAGTGCATCGAGTGTGGTATCTTATTTGGTGAAATTCGGTCGATTTGAAGTGGTGAAAATAAAATGTGATCGTGGAAAATCGTAGCGAGGGGCCATTTTGAATCGGTTTTCGACTATTGCACCGGATTATTGCACCCTCCCATCACCCTCCCCCATCACCCTCCCATCACCCTCCCCCATCTCCCTCCCATCACCCTCCCTTCACCCTCCCATCACCCTCCCGTCACCCTGCCATCACCCTGCCATCACCCTCCCGTCACCCTCCCATCACCCTGCCATCACCCTCCCATCACCCTCCCATCACACTCCCATCACCCTGCCCCATCACCCTCCCCCATCACCCTCCCCCATCACCCTGCCATCACCCTCCCATCACCCTGCCCCATCACCCTGCCCCATCACCCTCCCCCATCACCCTGCCATCACCATTCCGGGAGTAGTACGTCACCGCATCACGCGGCACGAATGGTTCCATTGTGCACGCTTTCGTTTTATTTCCAAATTAAAATCTGTTTTCACTTTTGCCGTAAAAAGGACATCAGTGCATCGAGTGTGGTATCTTATTTGGTGAAATTCGGTCGATTTGAAGTGGTGAAAATAAAATGTGATCGTGGAAAATCGTAGCGAGGGGCCATTTTGAATCGGTTTTCGACTATTGCACCGGATTATTGCACCCTCCCATCACCCTCCCATCACGCTCCCCCCACCCTCCCATCACCCTGCCCCATCACCCTGCCCCATCACCCTGCCCCATCACCCTGCCCCATCACCCTCCCCCATCACCCTGCCATCACCCTCCCATCACCCTCCCATCACCCTCCCATCACCCTCCCATCACCCTCCCACCACCCTCCCATCACCCTCCCATCACCCTTTATTGGACCAATTGACTTATATAGGGTTGGTTTTCTAAGGCTTATATCAGAATATTAACTTATATCAAATGGGTCTTTTGAGGTGAAAGTGTGATGACGTCACCACGTCACGCGGCACGAATGCGCGCCTGTGTCGTTGGAGGTACTGACTTCTATAGGGAGGCCCCATCACCCTCCCCCATCACCCTCCCCCATCACCCTGCCATCACCCTCCCATCACCCTGCCATCACCCTCCCATCACCCTCCCATCACCCTCCCATCACCCTTTATTGGACCATTTGACTTCTTTAGGGTTGGTTTTCTAAGGCTTATATCAAGATATTAACTTATATCAAATAAGCCTTTTAAGGTGAAAGCGCGATGACGTCACCACGTCACGCGGCACGAATGCGCGCCTGTGTCGTTGGAGGTACTGACTTCTATAGGGAGGCCCCATCACCCTCCCCCATCACCCTCCCCCATCACCCTGCCATCACCCTCCCATCACCCTGCCATCACCCTCCCATCACCCTCCCATCACCCTCCCATCACCCTCCCATCACCCTTTATTGGACCATTTGACTTCTATAGGGTTGGTTTTCTAAGGCTTATATCAAAAGATTAACTTATATCAAATAAGTCTTTTAAGTTGGAAACGCGATGACGTCACCGTGTCACGTGGCACGAATGATTCCATTGTGCACGCTTTCGTTTTATTTCCAAATTAAAATCTGTTTTCACTTTTGCCGTAAAAATGACATCAGTGCAGCGAGTGTGGTATCTTATTTGGTGAAATTCGGTCGATTTGAAGTGGTGAAAATAAAATGCCATCACCCTGCCATCACCCTGCCATCACCCTCCCATCACCCTGCCATCACCCTCCCATCACCCTCCCATCACCCTTTATTGGACCATTTGACTTCTATAGGGTTGGTTTTCTAAGGCTTATATCAAAATATCAATTTATATCAAATAAGTCTTTTAAGGTGAAAGCGCGATGACGTCACCACGTCACGCGGCACGAATGCGCGCCTGTGTCGTTGGAGGTATTGACTTATATAGGGTTGGTTTTCTAAGGCTGTAGGCCGCACCTCATTTTGTCGAATAAAGTGGTATTCGGGTGGTTCCGGTATTTGGGACCGCAGGGACGGAAAGTGCAGGTACGGGGTGCTTGGCACTCCCCAGCCGGCCGCTCTGAAGGTTCAGATCGGGACACCGGGATTCATTCCGGTCAACCGGTCGGCCCGGAGGTGGGGGTGCGGGGCCTGTTACGGAACGTCAAAACAAACGGCCTGCCGGGGCCGCCCAAAAGTCGGGCGTGAGGGGCGCGTCCACTAATGGAACGCCTCTCGCTTCCCAGATCGAGGGCCACGTGGTCAGGAGAACCTCGTCCCTTCTGGTTGCCCTGCCGTCCCACCGTGGGCGCTGGCAGGGTGTACTTCAAACTAAGCTTAAGTGTCAAGTGTTAAGTTCCTCCTTGCCCTCGCAAGGGAAAGGCTAGGGTCAAGCTCTTCCAAATTTCCAAACACTAGAAATCGGACGTCTCAAATTAATTAATCATTTGTTAATACATCTCAGTCGCCCGCGACCTCTCTAGCGCGGGCGTTGAACCAGTTCATTTCCGGGCGACCGGGCCGAGTATCGGCCCGGCCATGGCCGAAGCCGTTGATTCCGCCGTAGCACGCTAACGCGTAGGCTCGCGCGTCCCCGGTCCGCCGGGGCTCCGCGGGTGTCCTACCGTGCCCGGCACTGCTGATCTCTCAAACTTCCGGGAGTAGGTGCCGGTGCCCGGGGACGGAGTTCGCTGTCTAAATATGGTAGCGCCAGGCCAGTGGGACCGCCGGGACCCACGTGCACTCACACGTGGTTATGCGCGTGGGCGGCAGTATCACACCGGGGCGCCCAAACGCTCCCCGGCTAAAGTTCATCCTGGAAGCGCCCGCATTGTGCGGACAAACCAAGTCAAGGGCCACGTGGTCAGGAGAACCTCGTCCCTTCCGGTCACACTGTGCCTATCGGCCGGCCTCGAAGACCGAAACTGTGACGGTGTCACCCGAAAAAAATGTTACGGACACGGCTAAAGATGTTGCTTGACCAAGCGGAATGGCCGCCGTGTTCGTACAGTTTACCCGATTACCCCGAACGTTGGCCAAATCGCGTCACAGATATTCAATTGGGGAAAACTCTAAAGCGATCGAATGGAAAGAGGAAGAAGAGGACGAAGACGTACAGAAGAGGAACAGGATTTATTATTTATACCACACAAACGAAAAGGAGCAGTCAAGGTTATTTACAGCAGGTGACACAGTGCAAAGATTAGCTTATCTAACTGGCTTACTTAGTCCCAGACAGACCACAGACAAACGGAACAAGGCTGACTTACACAGGGATTGATGGCAGGAAGGGACAGGTAGTCGATAGCACAAGGTGCACCTTGGCTCGGGGACAGGATAAAGCACGGTCCAGTCCAGAGATACGGGGAGGCCTCACAGCGCTCGGAGGGTACGTCTTGCTTGCTCCAAGCTCAGCGCGCATCTGCAAACTTCCATTCGGGTTAAGCACAGCATCGTGATGTGAGCAGGGACTTTGCACATATTCCATCTTTTCCCCCCGCCGCGAGTGGTTTTCTAAGTCCCCGGTCTCTTCAATTTCAATGCCCACTTCCACTTTTTCTTTACTCACCTCGACGACCGCTGGCTTTCATATATAGGGTTGGTTTTCTAAGGCTTATATCAAAATAAGTCTTTTAAGGTGGAAACGCGATGACGTCACCGCGTCACGCGGCACGAATGATTCCATTGTGCACGCTTTCGTTTTATTTCCAAATTAAAATCTGTTTTCACTTTTGCCGTAAAAATGACATCAGTGCAGCGAGTGTGGTATCTTCTTTGGTGAAATTCGGTCGATTTGAAGTGGTGAAAATAAAATGTGATCGTGGAAAATCGTAGCGAGGGGCCATTTTGAATCGGTTTTCGATTATTGCACCGGATTATTGCACCCTCCCATCACCCTCCCATCACCCTCCCCCATCACCCTCCCATCACCCTGCCCCATCACCCTGCCCCATCACCCTGCCATCACCCTCCCATCACCCTGCCATCACCCTCCCATCACCCTGCCATCACCCTCCCATCACCCTGCCATCACCCTGCCATCACCCTCCCATCACCCTCCCATCACCCTGCCATCACCCTCCCATCACCCTGCCATCACCCTCCCACCACCCTGCCATCACCCTCCCATCACCCTGCCATCACCCTCCCATCACCCTATCACCCTTTATTGGACCATTTGACTTCTGTAGGGTTGGTTTTCTAAGGCTTATATCAAAATATCAATTTATATCAAATAAATCTTTTAAGGTGAAAGCGCGACGACGTCACCACGTCACGCGGCACGAATGCGCGCCTGTGTCGTTGGAGGTACTGACTTCTATAGGGTTGGTTTTCTAAGGCTTATATCAAAATAAGTCTTTTAAGGTGGAAACGCGATGACGTCACCGCGTCACGCGGCACGAATGATTCCATTGTGCACGCTTTCGTTTTATTTCCAAATTAAAATCTGTTTTCACTTTTGCCGTAAAAATGACATCAGTGCAGCGAGTGTGGTATCTTATTTGGTGAAATTAGGTTGATTTGAAGTGGTGAAAATAAAATGTGATCGTGGAAAATCGTAGCGAGGGGCCATTTTGAATCGGTTTTTGATTATTGCACCGGATTATTGCACCCTCCCATCATCCTCCCATCACCCTCCCCCATCACCCTCCCATCACCCTGCCCCATCACCCTGCCCCATCACCCTCCCCCATCACCCTCCCCCATCACCCTGCCATCACCCTCCCATCACCCTGCCATCACCCTCCCATCACCTTCCGTCCCATCACCCTGCCATCACCCTGCCATCACCCTCCCACCACCCTGCCATCACCCTCCCACCACCCTCCCATCACCCTGCCATCACCCTCCCATCACCCTCCCATCACCCTCCCATCACCCTTTATTGGACCATTTGACTTCTGTAGGGTTGGTTTTCTAAGGCTTATATCAAAATATCAATTTATATCAAATAAATCTTTTAAGGTGAAAGCGCGATGACGTCACCACGTCACGCTGCACGAATGCACGCCTGTGTCGTTGGAGGTATTGACTTATATAGGGTTAGGTTTCTAAGGCTGTAGGCCGCACCTCATTTTGTCAAAATAAAGTGGTATTCGGGTGGTTCCGGTATTTGGGACCGCAGGGACGGAAAGTGCAGGTACGGGGTGCTTGGCACTCCCCAGCCGGCCCGCTCCGAAGGTTCGGATCGGGACACCGGGATTCATTCCGGTCGCCCGGTCAGCCCGGAGGTGGGGGTGCGGGGCCTGTCACGGAACGTCAAAACAAACGGCCTGCCGGGGCCGCCCAAAAGTCGGGCATGAGGGGCGCGTCCACTAATGGAACGCCTCTCGCTTCCCAGATCGAGGGCCACGGGGTCAGGAGAACCTCGTCCCTTCTGGTTGCCCTGCCGTCCCGCCGTGGGCGCTGGCAGGGTGTACTTCAAACTAAGCTTAAGTGTCAAGTGTTAAGTTCCTCCTTGCCCTCACAAGGGAAAGGCTAGGGTCAAGCTCTTCCAAATTTCCAAACACTAGAAAACGGACGTCTCAAATTAATTAACTAATTTGTTAATACATCTCGCTAGAGAGGTCACGGGCGTCGAACCAGTTCATTTCCGGTGCGACCGGGCCGAGTATCGGCCCGGCCGTGGCCGAAGCCGTTGATTCCGCCGTAGCACGCTAACGCGTAGGCTCGCGCGTCCCTGGTCCGCCGGGGCTCCGCGGGTGTCCTACCGTGCCTGGCGCCGCTATTCTCTCGACTTCCGGGAGTAGGTGCCGGTGCCCGGGGACGGATCTCGCTGTCTAAACATGGTAGCGCTAGGCCAGTGGGACCGCCGGGACCCACGTGCACTCACACGTTGATATGCGCGTGGGCGGCAGTATCAGACCGGGGCGCCCAAATGCGCCACGCGCCCAAACGCTCCCCGGCTAAAGTTCATCCTGATGCGCCCACGTTGTGCGGACAAACCTCACCGAGTCGAGGGCCACGCGGTCACGAGAACCTCGTCCCTTCTGGTCACACTGTGCCTATCGGCCGGCCTCGAAGACCGAAAAAGTGACTATGTCACCCTAAAAACACTAAAACACTAAAAAACACTAAAACACTAAAAAGCAGGCGAACACTCACTGAAGGGACATTGTGTGAATGACATGGACACAAAACAACATGATCAACAACAAAAACCAAAAAAAGGAAAAGTTTTTTTTGAAAATGAAAAGATCAACAGTGGTTGTGCTTAGGTTGAAATGCCAGAATATAATCGGAATGAATGTTTAACAATTTTTCTTTTCATTCACAAAAAAAATGTGAATGGCCGATGAAGAGCACTCGGTGTTCGAAACGTCAGACCCGAGTCTTGCCTAACACCGGACAACGATATATACGCGTGTGCCTTGATATTGATAATTTTCATTTTCTTTTTCATTCTTGATTTTTCATTCTAGATTTCATTCTTGATCATTCTTGATCATTCATTTCATTTTTGTTTTGCATTTCATTTTTCATTCATTCTTTTTCATTAATTTTCATTCTTGATAGTGCCTTGATCATTTTCCCATCCCATGAAACACTCTCATAGTCTCATGCATGCATCTCGTCGAACTTCGTCTGCAATGACAGACAGAACGTCTGCTTTAAGGTCAGACATTTCTGCTGTAAAATATTGCAATACAGAGGTGTATGATAACCGTTTAAAATGCGTTAACGGTGCACGTGTGTGTTTTTAATTTTAATGCAAATTACAGCCCAGAGCCTTATCGGCAAAGTAGCTTTCATCTCAGGCGGATGTTGCACTTAACATTACCCGTCAGAAGCGGCCTTAGAGGAGAGGCCTTCAGAAAGGCGACCCCATCTCTCGCCGTATGTTATAATGAATTCCATTTTAATACATTTCAGATCAAGGGTGATTTCTACTCCAACGCGCCGTTACCTATCACCCAGACACATTTTCTCAATTAGTGGAGTGGAAATAAACATGAGCATAATAGACCACTTTGTCAAAGAGAGTTTTAATTGCATGCAAAGGAACAGAGGGCCAAATATCTGTCTCGCTGATACATTGGCGAGGGGTAGGCCTGGTAATTACCAAGTTATGAAAAAGGTAAATCTTTGGCATTCTGCGCGCAAACTTTCTTGCACAAAAATGGGGCATAAATCTGTAGGTGTTGGAATTGCCACCAAGGTAAGAGCCCTTTGGTGTCACCCGCAGCGGAACCACCGGTTTTGGCTAACACTTAAATTATGACAACGCACCGCAGGACTTGCACACAAAGCAACAACCTTTTGGAAACTCTGCGAGCATTGTCGCATCACGAGAGAAAAGGAGAGTTTTACATGAAAGGAAGAAGAAAAACGGTGATATTATGAAATCCGCATCTTGCTGGCACCCTGGGGCGAAGCGCGCTTCTGGAATTGCTGGAGCACGAGAAGCTTGGCTGGGTTTTGTCCGCTCTCACGATAAAGTGCCACGTTTTTGGACAGATCAGCTTTAACAGCTGCAGGGAGGCTGGCAGAGCTATTGAGAGGCAAAACCAAACAGAGTTTCATTCTGATTTATGTATCTCAGAAATATATTATATAATATTCGGGATATATATATATATATATATATATATATATATATATGGTATATGAACTGAATGTCAAAATAAACATCACTTTCATTTTTTGAAATGTGCAGCTTTACAAACACGTTTCTTCAATTGTAATGGCTGATTATGTAACGGGAACTTCACTTCAATCACCTGGTTGATCAGCAATGGCATGGTTGAGTGGTTCTGTATTCAGGATCTTCCCTTTAAATAATGACCCTCATAATGAAATCCTTCAGTTCTCGAGGTTAGACATTCATTTACTGCTGTCTATAGTCACTCTAGAGCAGTGTTTCCCAACTTTTTTCGCTATGTGGCCCAACTGGCTTTTGACCTGACATGTCATGGCCCAGTGGGGATCATAGAAATTTTTAGAAACCAAAGAAATGTCAATAAAAACCACAACTTAATTCAATTTAGACTTTTAGAGTATTTAATGGAACAATATCTCTCATTTGAACAATTTGAACAATTTGAAGAGTATTTAATGGAACAATATTTCTCATTTGAACAATTTCTTTGTGAAATGAATTAATGCGCATGAAGTAAAGCAAATTTATTTGTGACAAAGGGTCTTGCGAGAAATTTTTTAGAAGAGAACATCAAGAAAATGAATTGAAAAGGCAAATGAACACTTCAGACTTCAAAGCTTTTCCATAAAAAACAAATATTTATTTTAAATTAAGAAATGAAACTCTATTAACACATTGCAATAATAACCAGGAAAATAAAAAGTATTTGAAAACTCATCTCCAGGGACTAGGGTGCTTTGCTTGTGGGCTGTAACACAAAACATTGCAGTATCTGCCAATTGAAAAAAAACTCAAACCAGTTTAACCTAAAGCTACTTTAATGAGAGATGTTCTCCTGAATTTTCTGCACCAGTTTCGAAATCCTAGGTTCTGTTGTAGAAAGCGCACATCTAAGATCTGCCTCACATTCAAGGCGGTTCCGAGCCCTTGTCTTCAGCTGCACCAACGTTGAGAAGCCTGATTCACAAAGATAAGTTGTTACAAAGGGAAGGAGTTTCCAAAGGATGTTGGGGTAGCTTCCCATCATTTTTGGCCAAAACTCAGAGATAGAGGAAGCTTCAAAGACATCTCTGCATCCAGAATCATTTTGAAATTCAATCAGTTGATCTTGCAGGTCATCCTGGACGTCATTGACTTTAACAAGAAAAGGATTCCTCATGAGCGCCAGTTCTTCTCTCCCAATTTCTGGAAAGTACTGCAGAAATTTTTCTCGGAGACAGCTGAGGTGTGTCATAACATCCTTTGCAACGCCAGGATCCAATGGCTCATTAATAGTGACTTCTGAAAGAGATTCGAACATGGTAAAGTTCCCTTCCTCAGCCTTTCGTTTCCAGTTTTCAAGCTTCTGTATAAATGCACTGAGAGTGTCAATGAACTGAATGATAGTTGTTCCCTTTCCTTGCAGCTTTACATTCAGTCTGTTCAGTTGATCAAAAATATCCACAAGGTATGCGAGGCGAAAGACCCACAGCTTTTCATTCATTGGAAATTTCACCAACGTTGAATTTCTTTTCGACATAATTGAGTTCGCGCGAAAGACCCACAGCTAACCCTAACCCTAACAATTTTTACATTTGTAGGAAACTCTGCATCTATTCTCGGAGTTAAAACACTCGTGCCACAACATTTCCTTTTGATAGCCAACACACCTTGGTGTAGTAAAGCAGGTTCTTATGCTCTGAATCCATTTCTGTGCACAATTGCTTGAACAGTCGGGATTTCAAAGCACTGCTTTTCACGTAGTTCACAATTTTGATGACTTGTTCAAGAACATACTGAAGATGAGATGGAAGGGTTTTTGAAGCAAGAGCTTGCCGATGAATCAGACAATGAACAGAAATGATGCATGGAGATAGATTTCGAACAAGCACTTGGAAGCCACTTTTTGCTCCTAGCATAGCTGGGGTGCCATTGTTGCACACTCCACAGAGATTGTGCCAGTTCAGTTCCTCATGGTCAAAGAACTCTGTTACTTTTTCCATCACATCCACAGCTCTGGTATTTCTTTCGAGAGAACGGCAGAATAAGAATTCTTTCTGATGGAATCACCCTTCACATACCGAACGAAGGCAAGAAGCTGGGAACAGGATGGAACATCTGTGGATTCATCCAACTGAATTGAGAACAATCCAAATGCAGTGTCTTTGATTTCAGCAATCACCTGTTCTTTTATGTCGCTAGACAAGTCAGCAATCCTCCTTTGAACCGTATTATTTGACAGGGAAATTTTGTTGAACTTTTTTTCAGCTTCTTCTCCAAGCAGAATCCTAGCCATCTTCAGAGCACATGGCTTGATCAGAGTCTCTCCGACTGTGTGAGGTTTCTTCTGTTGCGCAATGAGGAGGCTGACGGCATAAGAAGCCTCCGTAAGACGCTTGTTTTGCTGAAATAATGTTCCACTTTGATCCAAGTGCTGGCGCTTCACATACTCTTCCATTCTCTTGAAGAAGTCCACATCCTTATGTTGATGATGTGGATGAATCTTCTCCAAATGGAGCTTCAACTTCGATTGATTTCCAAGAACTTTCTGGCACGGGACGCATTGTCCCTTTAATTCTCCACGATCATGTCAGGATGTGAATCCAAACTTTATGTATTGCTCATCATATCCTCGTTTTGTCATTTTAGAAGGGTTTCTGGAAGAAAAAAAAAGGAAAAGTATTAAAAAAACAAGACAAAAAATATGCAGGGAATAGTGGGTGGCTACCACTGGCCACCACCAACACACACAGAATTGAACTCTTGTTTTAGGCCTTGTGCATGAAAAGATTATATTATTTGGGCAAATATTGGGCAGTCTCTGTGGCCCACCTGGAAAACGTGCTGTGGCCCACCAGTGGGCCATGGCCCACTGATTGGGAACCCATTCTCTAGAGGCTTCTGACAGGGAAAACAACAAGAAAATTCAGATGCCATGCCTGACATCTGAACAACATTTAAGGGCAATTGGGATGCTTGAGGCTGGTGGAAGCAGGCGAACAATTGCCCAACATCTTGGTTGTTCACAGCCTGCAATTTCCAACCTGGCCAGGCGTTACGGTGAAACTGGAACTGTGAATGAT